>NW_026711643.1:5000-134365 GCF_026419965.1 Kogia breviceps | reverse complement strand
GCCGGAGCTAGGGTTAGGGATAGGCCCCCCGTGAGGCTGAGGCTCGAGGTCCGGGTACGGACACGTGTGGGGGGCCGTGTGCGGCGTAGGGCGTGGCATGCGTGAGGCTAGGCCTCAGGCTTCAGGCCTGGCGGCCCGGCGAAGGGCCGGAGCTAGGGTTAGGGTTAGGCCCCCCGTGAGGCTGAGGCTCGAGGTCGGGTACGGACACGTGTGGGGGGGCGTGTGCGGTGTAGGGCGCGGCATGCCGTGAGGCTAGGCCTCAGGCTCAGGCCTGGCGGCCCGGCGAAGGTCCGGATCTAGGGTTAGGGTTAGGTCCTCGGTGAGGCTGAGGCTCGAGAGTCGGGGTACGGACACGTGTGGGGGGGCGTGTGCGGCGAAGGGCGCGGCATGCCGTGAGGCTAGGCCTCAGGCTTCAGGCCTGGCGGCCCGGCGAAGGGCCGGAGCTAGGGTTAGGTTTAGGCCCCCCGTGAGCTGAGGCTCGAGGTCGGGGTACGGACACGTGAGGGGGCCCTGTGCGGCGTAGGGCGCGGCATGCCGTGAGGCTAGGCCTCAGGCTTCAGGCCTGGCGTCCCGGCGAAGGGCCGAGTTAGGGTTAGGGTTAGGCCCCCTGTGAGGCTGAGCTCGAGGTCGGGGTACGGACACGTGTAGGGGGGCGTGTGAGGCGTAGGGCGCGGCATGCCGTGAGGCTAGGCCTCAGGCTTCAGGCCTGGCGGCCCGGCGAAGGGCCGGAGCTAGGGTTAGGGTTAGGCCCACGTGAGGCTGAGGCTCGAGGTCGGGGTACGGACACGTGTGGGGGGGCGTGTGCGGCGTAGGGGCGCGGCATGCCGTGAGGCTAGGCCTTAGGATTCAGGCCTGGCGTCCCGGCGAAGGGCCGGAGCTAGGGTTAGGGATAGGCCCCCCGTGAGGCTGAGGGTCGAGGTCGGGGTACGGACACGTGTGGGGGGGCGTGTGCGGCGTAGAGCGCGGCATGCCTTGAGGCTAGGCCTTAGCTCAGGCCTGGCGGCCCGGCGAAGGCCGGAGCTAGGGTTAGGGATAGGCCCCCGTGAGGCTGAGGCTCGAGGTCGGGGTACGGACACGTGTGGGGGGCCGTGTGCGGCATAGGGCGCGGCATGCCGTGAGGCTAGGCCTCAGGCTTCAGGCCTGGCTGCCCGGCGAAGGGCCGGAGGTAGGGGTAGGGTTAGGACTCCGGTGAGGCTGAGGCTCGAGGTCGGGGTACGACACGTGTTGGGGGGCGTGTGCGGCGTAGGGCGCGGCATGCCGTTAGGCTACGCCTCAGGCTTCAGGCCTGGCGGCCCGGCGAAGGGCCGGAGCTAGGGTTAGGGTTAGAACCCCGGTGAGGCTGAGGCTCGAGGTCAGGGTACGGACACGTGTGGGGGGCGTGTGCGGCGTAGGGCGCGGCATGCCGTGAGGCTAGGCCTCAGGCTTCAGGCCTGGCGGCCCGGCGAAGGGCCGGAGCTAGGGTTAGGGTTAGGCCCCCCGTGAGGCTGAGGCTCGAGGTCGGGGTACGGACACGTGTGGGGGGGCGTGTGCGGCGTTGGGCGCGGCTTGCCGTGAGGCTAGGCCTCAGGCTTCAGGCCTGGCGGCCCGGCGAAGGGCCGGAGCTAGGGTTAGGGTTAGGCCCCCCGTGAGGCTGAGGCTCGAGGTCGGGGTACGGACACGTGTGGGGGGGCGTGTGAGGCGTAGGGCGCGGCATGCCGTGAGGCTAGGCCTCAGGCTTCAGGCCTGGCGGCCCGGCGAAGGGCCGGAGCTAGGGTTAGGGTTAGGCCCCCCGTGAGGCTGAGGCTCGAGGTCGGGGTACGGACACGTGTGGGGGGCCGTGTGCGGCGTAGGGCGCGGCATGCCGTGAGGCTACGCCTCAGGCTTCAGGCCTGGCGGCCCGGCGAAGGGCCGGAGCTAGGGTTAGGGTTAGGACCCCGGTGAGGCTGAGGCTCGAGGTCGGGGTACGGACACGTGTGGGGGGCCGTGTGCGGCGTAGGGCGCGGCATGCCGTGAGGCTAGGCCTCAGGCTTCAGTCCTGGCGGCCCGGCGAAGGGCCGGAGCTAGGGTTAGGGTTAGGCCCCCCGTGAGGCTGAGGCTCGAGGTCGGGTTACGGACACGTGTCGTGCGGCGTGTGCGGCGTAGGGCGCGGCGTGCCGTGAGGCTAGGCCTCAGGCTTCAGGCCTGGCGGCCCGGCGAAGGTCCGAAGCTAGGGTTAGGGTTAGGCACCCCATGAGGCTGAGGCTCGAGGTCGGGGTACGGACACGTGTGGGGGGGCGTGTGCGGCGTAGGGCGCGGCATGCCGTGAGGCTAGGCCTCAGGCTTCAGGCCTGGCGGCCCGGCGAAGGTCCGGATCTAGGGTTAGGGTTAGGTCCCCGGTGAGGCTGAGGCTCGAGGTCGGGGTACGGACACGTGTGGGGGGGCGTGTGCGGCGTAGGGCGCGGCATGCCGTGAGGCTAGGCCTCAGGCTTCAGGCCTGGCGGACCGGCGAAGGGCTGGAGCTAGGGTTAGGGTTAGGCCCCCCGTGAGGCTGAGGCTCGAGGTCGGGGTACGGACACGTGAGGGGGGCCCTGTGCGGCGTAGGGCGCGCCATGCCGTGAGGCTAGGCCTCAGGCTTCAGGCCTGGCGGCCCGGCGAAGGGCCGGAGCTAGGGTTAGGGTTAGGCCCCCCGTGAGGCTGAGGCTCGAGGTCGGGGTACGGACACGTGTGGGGGGGTGTGTGAGGCGTAGGGCGCGGCATGCCGTGAGGCTAGGCCTCAGGCTTCAGGCCTGGCGGCCCGGCGAAGGGCCGGAGCTAGGGTTAGGGTTAGGCCCCCCGTGAGGCTGAGGCTTGAGGTCGGTGTACGGACACGTGTGGGGGGGCGTGTGCGGCGTAGGGCGCGGCATGCCGTGAGGCTAGGCCTCAGGCTTCAGGCCTGGCGGCCCGGCGAAGGTCCGGATCTAGGGTTAGGGTTAGGTCCTCGGTGAGGCTGAGGCTCGAGGTCGGGGTACGGACACGTGTGGGGGGGCGTGTGCGGCGAAGGGCGCGGCATGCCGTGAGGCTAGGCCTCAGGCTTCAGGCCTGGCGGCCCGGCGAAGGGCCGGAGCTAGGGTTAGGTTTAGGCCCCCCGTGAGGCTGAGGCTCGAGGTCGGGGTACGGACACGTGAGGGGGGCCCTGTGCGGCGTAGGGCGCGGCATGCCGTGAGGCTAGGCCTCAGGCTTCAGGCCTGGCGTCCCGGCGAAGGGCCGGAGTTAGGGTTAGGGTTAGGCCCCCTGTGAGGCTGAGGCTCGAGGTCGGGGTACGGACACGTGTAGGGGGGCGTGTGAGGCGTAGGGCGCGGCATGCCGTGAGGCTAGGCCTCAGGCTTCAGGCCTGGCGGCCCGGCGAAGGGCCGGAGCTAGGGTTAGGGTTAGAACCCCGGTGAGGCTGAGGCTCGAGGTCAGGGTACGGACACGTGTGGGGGGGCGCGTGCGGCGTAGGGCGCGGCATGCCATGAGGCTAGGCCTCAGGCTTCAGTCCTGGCGGCCCGGCGAAGGGCCGGAGCTAGGGTTAGGGTTAGGCCCCCCGTGAGGCTGAGGCTCGAGGTCGGGTTACGGACACGTGTGGTGGGGCGTGTGCGGCGTAGGGCGCCGCAGGCCGTGAGGCTAGGCCTCAGGCTTCAGGCCTGGCGGCCCGGCGAAGGGCCGGAGCTAGGGTTAGGGTTAGGCACCCCATGAGGCTGAGGCTCGAGGTCGGGTTACGGACACGTGTGGGGGGGCGTGTGCGGTGTAGGGCGCGGCATGCCGTGAGGCTAGGCCTCAGGCTTCAGGCCTGGCGGCCCGGCGAAGGTCCGGATCTAGGGTTAGGGTTAGGTCCCCGGTGAGGCTGAGGCTCGAGGTCGGGGTACGGACACGTGTGGGGGGGCGTGTGCGGCGTAGGGCGCGGCATGCCGTGAGGCTAGGCCTCAGGCTTCAGGCCTGGCGGCCCGGCGAAGGGCCGGAGCTAGGTTTAGGGTTAGGCCCCCCGTGAGGCTGAGGCTCGAGGTCGGGGTACGGACACGTGAGGGGGGCCCTGTGCGGCGTAGGGCGCGGCATGCCGTGAGGCTAGGCCTCAGGCTTCAGGCGTGGCGTCCCGGCGAAGGGCCGGAGTTAGGGTTAGGGTTAGGCCCCCTGTGAGGCTGAGGCTCGAGGTCGGGGTACGGACACGTGTAGGGGGGCGTGTGAGGCGTAGGGCGCGGCATGCCGTGAGGCTAGGCCTCAGGCTTCAGGCCTGGCGGCCCGGCGAAGGGCCGGAGCTAGGGTTAGGGTTAGGCCCCCCGTGAGGCTGAGGCTCGAGGTCGGGGTACGGACACGTGAGGGGGGCCCTGTGCGGCGTAGGGCGCGGCATGCCGTGAGGCTAGGCCTCAGGTTTCAGGCCTGGCGTCCCGGCGAAGGGCCGGAGTTAGGGTTAGGGTTAGGCCCCCTGTGAGGCTGAGGCTCGAGGTCGGGGTACGGACACGTGTAGGGGGGCGTGTGAGGCGTAGGGCGCGGCATGCCGTGAGGCTAGGCCTCAGGCTTCAGGCCTGGCGGCCCGGCGTAGGGCCGGAGCTAGGGTTAGGGTTAGGCCCACCGTGAGGCTGAGGCTCGAGGTCGGGGTACGGACACGTGTGGGGGGGCGTGTGCGGCGTAGGGCGCGGCATGCCGTGAGGCTAGGCCTTAGGCTTCAGGCCTGGCGTCCCGGCGAAGGGCCGGAGCTAGGGTTAGGGATAGGCCCCCCGTGAGGCTGAGGGTCGAGGTCGGGGTACGGACACGTGTGGGGGGGCGTGTGCGGCGTAGAGCGCGGCATGCCTTGAGGCTAGGCCTTAGGCTTCAGGCCTGGCGGCCCGGCGAAGGGCCGGAGCTAGGGTTAGGGATAGGCCCCCCGTGAGGCTGAGGCTCGAGGTCGGGGTACGGACACGTGTGGGGGGCCGTGTGCGGCATAGGGCGCGGCATGCTGTGAGGCTAGGCCTCAGGCTTCAGGCCTGGCGGCCCGGCGAAGGGCCAGAGCTAGGGTTAGGGTTAGGCCCCCGGTGAGGCTGAGGCTCGAGGTCGGGGTACGGACACGTGTTGGGGGGCGTGTGCGGCGTAGGGCGCCGCATGCCGTGAGGCTAGGCCTCAGGCTTCAGCCCTGGCGGCCTGGCGAAGGGCCGGAGCTAGGGTTAGGGTTAGGCCCCCGGTGAGGCTGAGGCTCTAGGTCGGGGTACGGCCACGTGTGGGGGGGCGTGTGCTGCGTTGGGCGCGGCATGCCGTTAGGCTAGGCCTCAGGCTTCAGGCCTGGCGGCCCGGCGAAGGGCCGGAGCTAGGGTTAGGATTAGGCCCCCCGTGAGTCTGAGGCTCGAGGTCGGGGTACGGACACGTGTGGGGGGCCGTGTACGGCGTAGGTCGCGGCATGCCGTGAGGCTAGGCCTCAGGCTTCAGGCATGGCGGCCCGGCGAAGGGCCGGAGCTAGGGTTAGGGATAGGCCCCCCGGGAGGCTGAGGCTCGAGGTCGGGGTACGGATACGTGTGGGGAGGCGTGTGCGGCGTAGGGCGCGGCATGCCCTGAGGCTAGGCCTCAGGCTTCAGGCCTGGCGGCCCGGCGAAGGGCCGGAGCTAGGGTTACGGTTAGGCCTCCGGTGAGGCTGAGGCTCGAGGTCGGGGTACGGACACGTGTGGGGGGGCGTGTGCGGCGTAGGGCGCGGCATGCCGTGAGGCTAGGCCTCAGGCTTCAGTCCTGGCGGCCCGGCGAAGGGCCGGTGCTAGGGTTAGGGTTAGGACTCCGGTGAGGATGAGGCTCGAGGTCGGGGTACGGACACGTGTGGGGGGGCGTCTGCGGCGTAGGGCGCGGCGTGCCGTGAGGCTAGGCCTTAGGCTTCAGGCCCGGCGGCCCGGCGAAGGGCCGGATCTAGGGTTAGGGTTAGGCCCCCCGTGAGGCTGAGGCTCGAGGTCGGGGTACGGACACGTGTGGGGGGGCGTGTGAGGAGTAGGGCGCGACATGCCGTGAGGCTAGGCCTCAGGCTTCAGGCCTGGCGGCCCGGTGAAGGGCTGGAGCTAGGGTTAGGGTTAGGTCCCCGGTGAGGCTGAGGCTCGAGGTCGGGGTACGGACACGTGTGGGGGGGCGTGTGCGGCGTAGGGCGCGGCATGCCGTGAGGGTAGGCCTCAGGCTTCAGGCCTGGCGGCCCGGCGAAGGGCCGGAGCTAGGGTTAGGGTTAGGCCCCCCGTGAGGCTGAGGCTCGAGGTCGGGGTACGGACACGTGAGGGGGGCCCTGTGCGGCGTAGGGCGCGGCATGCCGTGAGGCTAGGCCTCAGGCTTCAGGCCTGGCGTCCCGGCGAAGGGCCGGAGTTAGGGTTAGGGTTAGGCCCCCTGTGAGGCTGAGGCTCGAGGTCGGGGTACGGACACGTGTAGGGGGGCGTGTGAGGCGTAGGGCGCGGCATGCCGTGAGGCTAGGCCTCAGGCTTCAGGCCTGGCGGCCCGGCGAAGGGCCGGAGCTAGGGTTAGGGTTAGGCCCACCGTGAGGCTGAGGCTCGAGGTCGGGGTACGGACACGTGTGGGGGGGCGTGTGCGGCGTAGGGCGCGGCATGCCGTGAGGCTAGGCCTCAGGCTTCAGGCCTGGCGGCCCGGCGAAGGGCCGGAGCTAGGGTTAGGGTTAGGCCCCCCGTGAGGCTGAGGCTCGAGGTCGGGGTACGGACACGTGAGGGGGGCCCTGTGCGGCGTAGGGCGCGGCATGCCGTGAGGCTAGGCCTCAGGCTTCAGGCCTGGCGGCCCGGCGAAGGGCCGGAGATAGGGTTAGGGTTAGGCCCCCTGTGAGGCTGAGGCTCGAGGTCGGGGTACGGACACGTGTAAGGGGGCGTGTGAGGCGTAGGGCGCGGCATGCCGTGAGGCTAGGCCTCAGGCTTCAGGCCTGGCGGCCCGGCGTAGGGCCGGAGCTAGGGTTAGGGTTAGGCCCACCGTGAGGCTGAGGCTCGAGGTCGGGGTACGGACACGTGTGGGGGGGCGTGTGCGGCGTAGGGCGCGGCATGCCGTGAGGCTAGGCCTCAGGCTTCAGGCATGGCGGCCCGGCGAAGGGCCGGAGCTAGGGTTAGGGATAGGCCCCCCGGGAGGCTGAGGCTCGAGGTCGGGGTACGGATACGTGTGGGGAGGCGTGTGCGGCGTAGGGCGCGGCATGCCCTGAGGCTAGGCCTCAGGCTTCAGGCCTGGCGGCCCGGCGAAGGGCCGGAGCTAGGGTTAGGGTTAGGCCTCCGGTGAGGCTGAGGCTTGAGGTCGGGGTACGGACACGTGTGGGGGGGCGTGTGCGGCGTAGGGCGCGGCATGCCGTGAGGCTAGGCCTCAGGCTTCAGTCCTGGCGGCCCGGCGAAGGGCCGGTGCTAGGGTTAGGGTTAGGACTCCGGTGAGGATGAGGCTCGAGGTCGGGGTACGGACACGTGTGGGGGGGCGTCTGCGGCGTAGGGCGCGGCGTGCCGTGAGGCTAGGCCTTAGGCTTCAGGCCTGGCGGCCCGGCGAAGGGCCGGAGCTAGGGTTAGGGTTAGGCCCCCCGTGAGGCTGAGGCTCGAGGTCGGGGTACGGACACGTGTGGGGGGGCGTGTGAGGCGTAGGGCGCGACATGCCGTGAGGCTAGGCCTCAGGCTTCAGGCCTGGCGGCCCGGTGAAGGGCCGGAGCTAGGGTTAGGGTTAGGTCCCCGGTGAGGCTGAGGCTCGAGGTCGGGGTACGGACACGTGTGGGGGGGCGTGTGCGGCGTAGGGCGCGGCATGCCGTGAGGCTAGGCCTCAGGCTTCAGGCCTGGCGGCCCGGCGAAGGGCCGGAGCTAGGGTTAGGGTTAGGCCCCCCGTGAGGCTGAGGCTCGAGGTCGGGGTACGGACACGTGAGGGGGGCCCTGTGCGGCGTAGGGCGCGGCATGCCGTGAGGCTAGGCCTCAGGCTTCAGGCCTGGCGTCCCGGCGAAGGGCCGGAGTTAGGGTTAGGGTTAGGCCCCCTGTGAGGCTGAGGCTCGAGGTCGGGGTACGGACACGTGTAGGGGGGCGTGTGAGGCGTAGGGCGCGGCATGCCGTGAGGCTAGGCCTCAGGCTTCAGGCCTGGCGGCCCGGCGAAGGGCCGGAGCTAGGGTTAGGGTTAGGCCCACCGTGAGGCTGAGGCTCGAGGTCGGGGTACGGACACGTGTGGGGGGGCGTGTGCGGCGTAGGGCGCGGCATGCCGTGAGGCTATGCCTCAGGCTTTAGGCCTGGCGGCCCGGCGAAGGGCCGGAGCTAGGGTTAGGGTTAGGCCCCCCGTGAGGCTGAGGCTCGAGGTCGGGGTACGGACACGTGAGGGGGGCCCTGTGCGGCGTAGGGCGCGGCATGCCGTGAGGCTAGGCCTCAGGCTTCAGGCCTGGCGGCCCGGCGAAGGGCCGGAGTTAGGGTTAGGGTTAGGCCCCCTGTGAGGCTGAGGCTCGAGGTCGGGGTACGGACACGTGTAGGGGGGCGTGTGAGGCGTAGGGCGCGGCATGCCGTGAGGCTAGGCCTCAGGCTTCAGGCCTGGCGGCCCGGCGAAGGGCCGGAGCTAGGGTTAGGGTTAGGCCCACCGTGAGGCTGAGGCTCGAGGTCGGGGTACGGACACGTGTGGGGGGGCGTGTGCGGCGTAGGGCGTGGCATGCCGTGAGGCTAGGCCTTAGGCTTCAGGCCTGGCGGCCCGGCGAAGGGCCGGAGCTAGGGTTAGGGATAGGCCCCCGGTGAGGCTGAGGGTCGAGGTCGGGGTACGGACACGTGTGGGGGGGCGTGTGCGGCGTAGAGCGCGGCATGCCTTGAGGCTAGGCCTTAGGCTTCAGTCCTGGCGGCCCGGCGAAGGGCCGGAGCTAGGGTTAGGGTTAGGCCCCCCGTGAGGCTGAGGCTCGAGGGCGGGTTACGGACACGTGTGGTGGGGCGTGTGCGGCGTAGGGCGCCGCAGGCCGTGAGGCTAGGCCTCAGGCTTCAGGCCTGGCGGCCCGGCGAAGGGCCGGAGCTAGGGTTAGGGTTAGGCACCCCATGAGGCTGAGGCTCGAGGTCGGGTTACGGACACGTGTGGGGGGGCGTGTGCGGTGTAGGGCGCGGCATGCCGTGAGGCTAGGCCTCAGGCTTCAGGCCTGGCGGCCCGGCGAAGGTCCGGATCTAGGGTTAGTGTTAGGTCCCCGGTGAGGCTGAGGCTCGAGGTCGGGGTACGGACACGTGTGGGGGGGCGTGTGCGGCGTAGGGCGCGGCATGCCGTGAGGCTAGGCCTCAGGCTTCAGGCCTGGCGGCCCGGCGAAGGGCCGGAGTTAGGGTTAGGGTTAGGCCCCCCGTGAGGCTGAGGCTCGAGGTCGGGGTACGGACACGTGAGGGGGGCCCTGTGCGGCGTAGGGCGCGGCATGCCGTGAGGCTAGGCCTCAGGCTTCAGGCGTGGCGTCCCGGCGAAGGGCCGGAGTTAGGGTTAGGGTTAGGCCCCCTGTGAGGCTGAGGCTCGAGGTCGGGGTACGGACACGTGTAGGGGGGCGTGTGAGGCGTAGGGCGCGGCATGCCGTGAGGCTAGGCCTCAGGCTTCAGGCCTGGCGGCCCGGCGAAGGGCCGGAGCTAGGGTTAGGGTTAGGCCCACCGTGAGGCTGAGGCTCGAGGTCGGGGTACGGACACGTGTGGGGGGGCGTGTGCGGCGTAGGGCGCGGCATGCCGTGAGGCTAGGCCTCAGGCTTCAGGCCTGGCGGCCCGGCGAAGGGCCGGAGCTAGGGTTAGGGTTAGGCCCCCCGTGAGGCTGAGGCTCGAGGTCGGGGTACGGACACGTGAGGGGGGCCCTGTGCGGCGTAGGGCGCGGCATGCCGTGAGGCTAGGCCTCAGGCTTCAGGCCTGGCGTCCCGGCGAAGGGCCGGAGTTAGTGTTAGGGTTAGGCCCCCTGTGAGGCTGAGGCTCGAGGTCGGGGTACGGACACGTGTAGGGGGGCGTGTGAGGCGTAGGGCGCGGCATGCCGTGAGGCTAGGCCTCAGGCTTCAGGCCTGGCGGCCCGGCGTAGGGCCGGAGCTAGGGTTAGGGTTAGGCCCACCGTGAGGCTGAGGCTCGAAGTCGGGGTACGGACACGTGTGGGGGGGCGTGTGCGGCGTAGGGCGCGGCATGCCGTGAGGCTAGGCCTTAGGCTTCAGGCCTGGCGTCCCGGCGAAGGGCCGGAGCTAGGGTTAGGGATAGGCCCCCCGTGAGGCTGAGGGTCGAGGTCGGGGTACGGACACGTGTGGGGGGGCGTGTGCGGCGTAGAGCGCGGCATGCCTTGAGGCTAGGCCTTAGGCTTCAGGCCTGGCGGCCCGGCGAAGGGCCGGAGCTAGCGTTAGGGATAGGCCCCCCGTGAGGCTGAGGCTCGAGGTCGGGGTACGGACACGTGTGGGGGGCCGTGTGCGGCATAGGGCGCGGCATGCCGTGAGGCTAGGCCTCAGGCTTCAGGCCTGGCGGCCCGGCGAAGGGCCAGAGCTAGGGTTAGGGATAGGCCCCCGGTGAGGCTGAGGCTCGAGGTCGGGGTACGGACACGTGTTGGGGGGCGTGTGCGGCGTAGGGCGCCGCATGCCGTGAGGCTAGGCCTCAGGCTTCAGCCCTGGCGGCCTGGCGAAGGGCCGGAGCTAGGGTTAGGTTTAGGCCCCCGGTGAGGCTGAGGCTCTAGGTCGGGGTACGGCCACGTGTGGGGGGGCGTGTGCTGCGTTGGGCGCGGCATGCCGTTAGGCTAGGCCTCAGGCTTCAGGCCTGGCGGCCCGGCGAAGGGCCGGAGCTAGGGTTAGGATTAGGCCCCCCGTGAGTCTGAGGCTCCAGGTCGGGGTACGGACACGTGTGGGGGGCCGTGTACGGCGTAGGTCGCGGCATGCCGTGAGGCTAGGCCTCAGGCTTCAGGCATGGCGGCCCGGCGAAGGGCCGGAGCTAGGGTTAGGGATAGGCCCCCCGGGAGGCTGAGGCTCGAGGTCGGGGTACGGATACGTGTGGGGAGGCGTGTGCGGCGTAGGGCGCGGCATGCCCTGAGGCTAGGCCTCAGGCTTCAGGCCTGGCGGCCCGGCGAAGGGCCGGAGCTAGGGTTAGGGTTAGGCCTCCGGTGAGGCTGAGGCTTGAGGTCGGGGTACGGACACGTGTGGGGGGGCGTGTGAGGCGTAGGGCGCGGCATGCCGTGAGGCTAGGCCTCAGGCTTCAGTCCTGGCGGCCCGGCGAAGGGCCGGTGCTAGGGTTAGGGTTAGGACTCCGGTGAGGATGAGGCTCGAGGTCGGGGTACGGACACGTGTGGGGGGGCGTCTGCGGCGTAGGGCGCGGCGTGCCGTGAGGCTAGGCCTTAGGCTTCAGGCCTGGCGGCCCGGCGAAGGGCCGGAGCTAGGGTTAGGGTTAGGCCCCCCGTGAGGCTGAGGCTCGAGGTCGGGGTACGGACACGTGTGGGGGGGCGTGTGAGGCGTAGGGCGCGACATGCCGTGAGGCTAGGCCTCAGGCTTCAGGCCTGGCGGCCCGGTGAAGGGCCGGAGCTAGGGTTAGGGTTAGGTCCCCGGTGAGGCTGAGGCTCGAGGTCGGGGTACGGACACGTGTGGGGGGGCGTGTGCGGCGTAGGGCGCGGCATGCCGTGAGGCTAGGCCTCAGGCTTCAGGCCTGGCGGCCCGGCGAAGGGCCGGAGCTAGGTTTAGGGTTAGGCCCCCCGTGAGGCTGAGGCTCGAGGTCGGGGTACGGACACGTGAGGGGGGCCCTGTGCGGCGTAGGGCGCGGCATGCCGTGAGGCTAGGCCTCAGGCTTCAGGCCTGGCGTCCCGGCGAAGGGCCGGAGTTAGGGTTAGGGTTAGGCCCCCTGTGAGGCTGAGGCTCGAGGTCGGGGTACGGACACGTGTAGGGGGGCGTGTGAGGCGTAGGGCGCGGCATGCCGTGAGGCTAGGCCTCAGGCTTCAGGCCTGGCGGCCCGGCGAAGGGCCGGAGCTAGGGTTAGGGTTAGGCCCACCGTGAGGCTGAGGCTCGAGGTCGGGGTACGGAAACGTGTGGGGGGGCGTGTGCGGCGTAGGGCGCGGCATGCCGTGAGGCTAGGCCTCAGGCTTTAGGCCTGGCGGCCCGGCGAAGGGCCGGAGCTAGGGTTAGGGTTAGGCCCCCCGTGAGGCTGAGGCTCGAGGTCGGGGTACGGACACGTGAGGGGGGCCCTGTGCGGCGTAGGGCGCGGCATGCCGTGAGGCTAGGCCTCAGGCTTCAGGCCTGGCGGCCCGGCGAAGGGCCGGAGTTAGGGTTAGGCCCCCTGTGAGGCTGAGGCTCGAGGTCGGGGTACGGACACGTGTAGGGGGGCGTGTGAGGCGTAGGGCGCGGCATGCCGTGAGGCTAGGCCTCAGGCTTCAGGCCTGGCGGCCCGGCGTAGGGCCGGAGCTAGGGTTAGGGTTAGGCCCACCGTGAGGCTGAGGCTCGAGGTCGGGGTACGGACACGTGTGGGGGGGCGTGTGCGGCGTAGGGCGCGGCATGCCGTGAGGCTAGGCCTTAGGCTTCAGGCCTGGCGTCCCGGCGAAGGGCCGGAGCTAGGGTTAGGGATAGCCCCCCGTGAGGCTGAGGGTCGAGGTCGGGGTACGGACACGTGTGGGGGGGCGTGTGCGGCGTAGAGCGCGGCATGCCTTGAGGCTAGGCCTTAGGCTTCAGGCCTGGCGGCCCGGCGAAGGGCCGGAGCTAGGGTTAGGGATAGGCCCCCCGTGAGGCTGAGGCTCGAGGTCGGGGTACGGACACGTGTGGGGGGCCGTGTGCGGCATAGGGCGCGGCATGCCGTGAGGCTAGGCCTCAGGCTTCAGGCCTGGCGGCCCGGCGAAGGGCCAGAGCTAGGGTTAGGGTTAGGCCCCCGGTGAGGCTGAGGCTCGAGGTCGGGGTACGGACACGTGTTGGGGGGCGTGTGCGGCGTAGGGCGCCGCATGCCGTGAGGCTAGGCCTCAGGCTTCAGCCCTGGCGGCCTGGCGAAGGGCCGGAGCTAGGGTTAGGGTTAGGCCCCCGGTGAGGCTGAGGCTCTAGGTCGCGGTACGGCCACGTGTGGGGGGGCGTGTGCTGCGTTGGGCGCGGCATGCCGTTAGGCTAGGCCTCAGGCTTCAGGCCTGGCGGCCCGGCGAAGGGCCGGAGCTAGGGTTAGGATTAGGCCCCCCGTGAGTCTGAGGCTCGAGGTCGGGGTACGGACACGTGTGGGGGGCCGTGTACGGCGTAGGGCGCGGCATGCCGTGAGGCTAGGCCTCAGGCTTCAGGCATGGCGGCCCGGCGAAGGGCCGGAGCTAGGGTTAGGGATAGGCCCCCCGGGAGGCTGAGGCTCGAGGTCGGGGTACGGATACGTGTGGGGAGGCGTGTGCGGCGTAGGGCGCGGCATGCCCTGAGGCTAGGCCTCAGGCTTCAGGCCTGGCGGCCCGGCGAAGGGCCGGAGCTAGGGTTAGGGTTAGGCCTCCGGTGAGGATGAGGCTCGAGGTCGGGGTACGGACACGTGTGGGGGGGCGTCTGCGGCGTAGGGCGCGGCGTGCCGTGAGGCTAGGCCTTAGGCTTCAGGCCTGGCGGCCCGGCGAAGGGCCGGAGCTAGGGTTAGGGTTAGGCCCCCCGTGAGGCTGAGGCTCGAGGTCGGGGTACGGACACGTGTGGGGGGGCGTGTGAGGCGTAGGGCGCGACATGCCGTGAGGCTAGGCCTCAGGCTTCAGGCCTGGCGGCCCGGTGAAGGGCCGGAGCTAGGGTTAGGGTTAGGCCCACCGTGAGGCTGATGCTCGAGGTCGGGGTACGGACCCGTGTGGGGGGGCGTGTGCGGCGTAGGGCGCGGCATGCCGTGAGGCTAGGCCTCAGGCTTCAGGCCAGGCGGCCCGGCGAAGGGCCGGAGCTAGGGTTAGGGTTAGGCCCCCTGTGAGGCTGAGGCTCGAGGTCGGGGTACGGACACGTGTGGGGGGGCGTGTGCGGCGTAGGGCGCGGCATGCCGTGAGGCTAGGCCTCAGGCTTCAGGCCTGGCGTCCCGGCGAAGGGCCGGAGTTAGGGTTAGGGTTAGGCCCCCCGTGAGGGTGAGGCTCGAGGTCGGGGTACGGATATGTGTGGGGGGGCGTGTGAGGCGTAGGGCGCGGCATGCCGTGAGGCTAGACCTCAGGCTTCAGCCCTGGCGGCCCGGCGAAGGGCCGGAGCTAGGGTTAGGGTTAGGCCCCCGGTGAGGCTGAGGCTCGAGGTCGGGGTACGGACACGTGTGGGGGGGCGTGTGCGGCGTAGGGCACGGCATGCCGTGAGGCTAGGCCTCAGGCTTCAGGCCTGGCGGCCCGGCGAAGGTCCGGATCTAGGGTTAGGGTTAGGTCCCCGGTGAGGCTGAGGCTCGAGGTCGGGGTACGGACACGTGTGGGGGGGCGTGTGCGGCGTAGGGCGCGGCATGCCGTGAGGCTAGGCCTCAGGCTTCAGGCCTGGCGGCCCGGCGAAGGGCCGGAGCTAGGGTTAGGGTTAGGCCCCCCGTGAGGCTGAGGCTCGAGGTCGGGGTACGGACACGTGAGGGGGGCCCTGTGCGGCGTAGGGCGCGCCATGCCGTGAGGCTAGGCCTCAGGCTTCAGGCCTGGCGGCCCGGCGAAGGGCCGGAGCTAGGGTTAGGGTTAGGCCCCCCGTGAGGCTGAGGCTCGAGGTTGGGGTACGGACACGTGTGGGGGGGGCGGTGAGGCGTAGGGCGCGGCATGCCGTGCGGCTAGGCCTCAGGCTTCAGGCCTGGCGGCCCGGCGAAGGGCCGGAGCTAGGGTTAGGGTTAGGCCCCCCGTGAGGCTGAGGCTCGAGGTCGGTGTACGGACACGTGTGGGGGGGCGTGTGCGGCGTAGGGCGCGGCATGCCGTGAGGCTAGGCCTCAGGCTTCAGGCCTGGCGGCCCGGCGAAGGGCCGGAGCTAGGGTTAGGGTTAGGCCCCCCGTGAGGCTGAGGCTCCAGGTCGGGGTACGGACACGTGTGGGGGGGCGTGTGCGGCGTAGGGCGCGGCATGCCGTGAGGCTAGGCCTCAGGCTTCAGGCCTGGCGGCCCGGCGAAGGGCCAGAGCTAGGATTAGGGTTAGGCCCCCCGTGAGGCTGAGGCTCGAGGTCGGGGTACGGACACGTGTGGGGGGGCGTGTGCGGCGTAGGGCGCGGCATGCCGTGAGGCTAGGCCTCAGGATGCAGGCCTGGCGGCCCGGCGAAGGGCCGGAGCTAGGGTTAGGGTTAGGCCACCGGTGAGGCTGAGCCTCGAGGTCGGTGTACGGACACGTGTGGGGGGGCGTGTGCGGTGTAGGGCACGGCATGCCGTGAGGCTAGGCCTCAGGCTTCAGGCCTGGCGGCCCGGCGAATGGCCGGAGCTAGGGTTATTGTTAGGCCCCCGGTGAGGCTGAGGCTTGAGGTCGGGGTACGGACACGTGTGGGGGTGCGTGTGCGGCGTAGGGCGCGGCATGCCGTGAGGCTATTCCTCAGGCTTCAGGCCTGGCGGCCCGGCGAAGGGCCGGAGCTAAGGTTAGGGTTAGGCCCCCCGTGAGGCTGAGGCTCGAGGTCGGGGTACGGACACGTGTGGGGGTCGTGTGCGGCGTAGGGCGCGGCATGCCGTGAGGCTAGGCCTCAGGCTTCAGGCCTGGCTGCCCGGCGAAGGGTCGGAGGTAGGGGTAGGGTTAGGACTCCGGTGAGGCTGAGGCTCGAGGTCGGGCTACGGACACGTGTACGGGGGCGTGTTAGGCGTAGGGCGCGGCGTGCCGTGAGGCTAGGCCTCAGGCTTCAGGCCTGGCGGCCCGGCGAAGGGCCGGAGCTAGGGTTAGGGTTAGGCCCCCCGTGAGGCTGAGGCTCGAGGTCGGGGTACGGACACGTGTGGGGGGGCGTGTGCGGCGTTGGGCGCGGCTTGCCGTGAGGCTAGGCCTCAGGCTTCAGGCCTGGCGGCCCGGCGAAGGGCCGGAGCTAGGGTTAGGGTTAGGCCTCCCGTGAGGCTGAGGCTCGAGGTCGGGGTACGGACACGTGTGGGGGGCCGTGTGCGGCGTAGGGCGCGGCATGCCGTGAGGCTACGCCTCAGGCTTCAGGCCTGGCGGCCCGGCGAAGGGCCGGAGCTAGGGTTAGGGTTAGGACCCCGGTGAGGCTGAGGCTCGAGGTCGGGGTACGGACACGTGTGGGGGGCCGTGTGCGGCGTAGCGCGCGGCATGCCGTGAGGCTAGGCCTCAGGTTTCAGTCCTGGCGGCCCGGCGAAGGGCCCGAGCTAGGGTTAGGGTTAGGCCCCCCGTGAGGCTGAGGCTCGAGGTCGGGTTACGGACACGTGTCGTGCGGCGTGTGCGGCGTAGGGCGCGGCGTGCCGTGAGGCTAGGCCTCAGGCTTCAGGCCTGGCGGCCCGGCGAAGGGCCGAAGCTAGGGTTAGGGTTAGGCACCCCATGAGGCTGAGGCTCGAGGTCGGGGTACGGACACGTGTGGGGGGGCGTGTGCGGCGTAGGGCGCGGCATGCCGTGAGGCTAGGCCTCAGGCTTCAGGCCTGGCGGCCCGGCGAAGGTCCGGATCTAGGGTTAGGGTTAGGTATCCGGTGAGGCTGAGGCTCGAGGTCGGGGTACGGACACGTGTGGGGGGCCGTGTGCGGCGTAGGGCGCGGCATGCCGTGAGGCTAGGCCTCAGGCTTCAGTCCTGGCGGCCCGGCGAAGGGCCCGAGCTAGGGTTAGGGTTAGGCCCCCCGTGAGGCTGAGGCTCGAGGTCGGGTTACGGACACGTGTCGTGCGGCGTGTGCGGCGTAGGGCGCGGCGTGCCGTGAGGCTAGGCCTCAGGCTTCAGGCCTGGCGGCCCGGCGAAGGGCCGAAGCTAGGGTTAGGGTTAGGCACCCCATGAGGCTGAGGCTCGAGGTCGGGGTACGGACACGTGTGGGGGGGCGTGTGCGGCGTAGGGCGCGGCATGCCGTGAGGCTAGGCCTCAGGCTTCAGGCCTGGCGGCCCGGCGAAGGTCCGGATCTAGGGTTAGGGTTAGGTCCCCGGTGAGGCTGAGGCTCGAGGTCGGGGTACGGACACGTGTGGGGGGGCGTGTGCGGCGTAGGGCGCGGCATGCCGTGAGGCTAGGCCTCAGGCTTCAGGCCTGGCGGCCCGGCGAAGGGCTGGAGCTAGGGTTAGGGTTAGGCCCCCCGTGAGGCTGAGGCTCGAGGTCGGGGTACGGACACGTGAGGGGGGCCCTGTGCGGCGTAGGGCGCGCCATGCCGTGAGGCTAGGCCTCAGGCTTCAGGCCTGGCGGCCCGGCGAAGGGCCGGAGCTAGGGTTAGGGTTAGGCCCCCCGTGAGGCTGAGGCTCGAGGTCGGGGTACGGACACGTGTGGGGGGGTGTGTGAGGCGTAGGGCGCGGCATGCCGTGAGGCTAGGCCTCAGGCTTCAGGCCTGGCGGCCCGGCGAAGAGCCGGAGCTAGGGTTAGGGTTAGGCCCCCCGTGAGGCTGAGGCTTGAGGTCGGTGTACGGACACGTGTGGGGGGGCGTGTGCGGCGTAGGGCGCGGCATGCCGTGAGGCTAGGCCTCAGGCTTCAGGCCTGGCCTCCCGGCGAAGGGCCGGAGTTAGGGTTAGGATTAGGCCCCTCGTTAGGCTGAGGCTCGAGATCGGGGTACGGACACGTGTGGGGGGGCGTGTGAGGCGTAGGGCGCGACATGCCGTGAGGTTAGGCCTTAGGCTTCAGGACTGGCGGCCCGGCGAAGGGCCGGAGCTAGGGTTAGGGATAGGCCCCCCGTGAGGCTGAGGCTCGAGGTCCGGGTACGGACACGTGTGGGGGGCCGTGTGCGGCGTAGGGCGTGGCATGCCGTGAGGCTAGGCCTCAGGCTTCAGGCCTGGCGGCCCGGCGAAGGGCCGGAGCTAGGGTTAGGGTTAGGCCCCCCGTGAGGCTGAGGCTCGAGGTCGGGGTACGGACACGTGTGGGGGGGCGTGTGCGGTGTAGGGCGCGGCATGCCGTGAGGCTAGGCCTCAGGCTTCAGGCCTGGCGGCCCGGCGAAGGTCCGGATCTAGGGTTAGGGTTAGGTCCTCGGTGAGGCTGAGGCTCGAGGTCGGGGTACGGACACGTGTGGGGGGGCGTGTGCGGCGAAGGGCGCGGCATGCCGTGAGGCTAGGCCTCAGGCTTCAGGCCTGGCGGCCCGGCGAAGGGCCGGAGCTAGGGTTAGGTTTAGGCCCCCCGTGAGGCTGAGGCTCGAGGTCGGGGTACGGACACGTGAGGGGGGCCCTGTGCGGCGTAGGGCGCGGCATGCCGTGAGGCTAGGCCTCAGGCTTCAGGCCTGGCGTCCCGGCGAAGGGCCGGAGTTAGGGTTAGGGTTAGGCCCCCTGTGAGGCTGAGGCTCGAGGTCGGGGTACGGACACGTGTAGGGGGGCGTGTGAGGCGTAGGGCGCGGCATGCCGTGAGGCTAGGCCTCAGGCTTCAGGCCTGGCGGCCCGGCGAAGGGCCGGAGCTAGGGTTAGGGTTAGGCCCACCGTGAGGCTGAGGCTCGAGGTCGGGGTACGGACACGTGTGGGGGGGCGTGTGCGGCGTAGGGCGCGGCATGCCGTGAGGCTAGGCCTCAGGCTTCAGGCCTGGCGGCCCGGCGAAGGTCCGGATCTAGGGTTAGGGTTAGGTCCCCGGTGAGGCTGAGGCTCGAGGTCGGGGTACGGACACGTGTGGGGGGGCGTGTGCGGCGTAGGGCGCGGCATGCCGTGAGGCTAGGCCTCAGGCTTCAGGCCTGGCGGACCGGCGAAGGGCTGGAGCTAGGGTTAGGGTTAGGCCCCCCGTGAGGCTGAGGCTCGAGGTCGGGGTACGGACACGTGAGGGGGGCCCTGTGCGGCGTAGGGCGCGCCATGCCGTGAGGCTAGGCCTCAGGCTTCAGGCCTGGCGGCCCGGCGAAGGGCCGGAGCTAGGGTTAGGGTTAGGCCCCCCGTGAGGCTGAGGCTCGAGGTCGGGGTACGGACACGTGTGGGGGGGTGTGTGAGGCGTAGGGCGCGGCATGCCGTGAGGCTAGGCCTCAGGCTTCAGGCCTGGCGGCCCGGCGAAGGGCCGGAGCTAGGGTTAGGGTTAGGCCCCCCGTGAGGCTGAGGCTTGAGGTCGGTGTACGGACACGTGTGGGGGGGCGTGTGCGGCGTAGGGCGCGGCATGCCGTGAGGCTAGGCCTCAGGCTTCAGGCCTGGCGGCCCGGCGAAGGTCCGGATCTAGGGTTAGGGTTAGGTCCTCGGTGAGGCTGAGGCTCGAGGTCGGGGTACGGACACGTGTGGGGGGGCGTGTGCGGCGAAGGGCGCGGCATGCCGTGAGGCTAGGCCTCAGGCTTCAGGCCTGGCGGCCCGGCGAAGGGCCGGAGCTAGGGTTAGGTTTAGGCCCCCCGTGAGGCTGAGGCTCGAGGTCGGGGTACGGACACGTGAGGGGGGCCCTGTGCGGCGTAGGGCGCGGCATGCCGTGAGGCTAGGCCTCAGGCTTCAGGCCTGGCGTCCCGGCGAAGGGCCGGAGTTAGGGTTAGGGTTAGGCCCCCTGTGAGGCTGAGGCTCGAGGTCGGGGTACGGACACGTGTAGGGGGGCGTGTGAGGCGTAGGGCGCGGCATGCCGTGAGGCTAGGCCTCAGGCTTCAGGCCTGGCGGCCCGGCGAAGGGCCGGAGCTAGGGTTAGGGTTAGAACCCCGGTGAGGCTGAGGCTCGAGGTCAGGGTACGGACACGTGTGGGGGGGCGCGTGCGGCGTAGGGCGCGGCATGCCATGAGGCTAGGCCTCAGGCTTCAGTCCTGGCGGCCCGGCGAAGGGCCGGAGCTAGGGTTAGGGTTAGGCCCCCCGTGAGGCTGAGGCTCGAGGTCGGGTTACGGACACGTGTGGTGGGGCGTGTGCGGCGTAGGGCGCCGCAGGCCGTGAGGCTAGGCCTCAGGCTTCAGGCCTGGCGGCCCGGCGAAGGGCCGGAGCTAGGGTTAGGGTTAGGCACCCCATGAGGCTGAGGCTCGAGGTCGGGTTACGGACACGTGTGGGGGGGCGTGTGCGGTGTAGGGCGCGGCATGCCGTGAGGCTAGGCCTCAGGCTTCAGGCCTGGCGGCCCGGCGAAGGTCCGGATCTAGGGTTAGGGTTAGGTCCCCGGTGAGGCTGAGGCTCGAGGTCGGGGTACGGACACGTGTGGGGGGGCGTGTGCGGCGTAGGGCGCGGCATGCCGTGAGGCTAGGCCTCAGGCTTCAGGCCTGGCGGCCCGGCGAAGGGCCGGAGCTAGGTTTAGGGTTAGGCCCCCCGTGAGGCTGAGGCTCGAGGTCGGGGTACGGACACGTGAGGGGGGCCCTGTGCGGCGTAGGGCGCGGCATGCCGTGAGGCTAGGCCTCAGGCTTCAGGCGTGGCGTCCCGGCGAAGGGCCGGAGTTAGGGTTAGGGTTAGGCCCCCTGTGAGGCTGAGGCTCGAGGTCGGGGTACGGACACGTGTAGGGGGGCGTGTGAGGCGTAGGGCGCGGCATGCCGTGAGGCTAGGCCTCAGGCTTCAGGCCTGGCGGCCCGGCGAAGGGCCGGAGCTAGGGTTAGGGTTAGGCCCACCGTGAGGCTGAGGCTCGAGGTCGGGGTACGGACACGTGTGGGGGGGCGTGTGCGGCGTAGGGCGTGGCATGCCGTGAGGCTAGGCCTTAGGCTTCAGGCCTGGCGGCCCGGCGAAGGGCCGGAGCTAGGGTTAGGGATAGGCCCCCGGTGAGGCTGAGGGTCGAGGTCGGGGTACGGACACGTGTGGGGGGGCGTGTGCGGGTAGAGCGCGGCATGCCTTGAGGCTAGGCCTTAGGCTTCAGTCCTGGCGGCCCGGCGAAGGGCCGGAGCTAGGGTTAGGGTTAGGCCCCCCGTGAGGCTGAGGCTCGAGGGCGGGTTACGGACACGTGTGGTGGGGCGTGTGCGGCGTAGGGCGCCGCAGGCCGTGAGGCTAGGCCTCAGGCTTCAGGCCTGGCGGCCCGGCGAAGGGCCGGAGCTAGGGTTAGGGTTAGGCACCCCATGAGGCTGAGGCTCGAGGTCGGGTTACGGACACGTGTGGGGGGGCGTGTGCGGTGTAGGGCGCGGCATGCCGTGAGGCTAGGCCTCAGGCTTCAGGCCTGGCGGCCCGGCGAAGGTCCGAATCTAGGGTTAGGGTTAGGTCCCCGGTGAGGCTGAGGCTCGAGGTCGGGGTACGGACACGTGTGGGGGGGCGTGTGCGGCGTAGGGCGCGGCATGCCGTGAGGCTAGGCCTCAGGCTTCAGGCCTGGCGGCCCGGCGAAGGGCCGGAGCTAGGGTTAGGGTTAGGCCCCCCGTGAGGCTGAGGCTCGAGGTCGGGGTACGGACACGTGAGGGGGGCCCTGTGCGGCGTAGGGCGCGGCATGCCGTGAGGCTAGGCCTCAGGCTTCAGGCCTGGCGTCCCGGCGAAGGGCCGGAGTTAGGGTTAGGGTTAGGCCCCCTGTGAGGCTGAGGCTCGAGGTCGGGGTACGGACACGTGTAGGGGGGCGTGTGAGGCGTAGGGCGCGGCATGCCGTGAGGCTAGGCCTCAGGCTTCAGGCCTGGCGGCCCGGCGAAGGGCCGGAGCTAGGGTTAGGGTTAGGCCCACCGTGAGGCTGAGGCTCGAGGTCGGGGTACGGACACGTGTGGGGGGGCGTGTGCGGCGTAGGGCGCGGCATGCCGTGAGGCTAGGCCTCAGGCTTCAGGCCTGGCGGCCCGGCGAAGGGCCGGAGCTAGGGTTAGGGTTAGGCCCCCCGTGAGGCTGAGGCTCGAGGTCGGGGTACGGACACGTGAGGGGGGCCCTGTGCGGCGTAGGGCGCGGCATGCCGTGAGGCTAGGCCTCAGGCTTCAGGCCTGGCGTCCCGGCGAAGGGCCGGAGTTAGGGTTAGGGTTAGGCCCCCTGTGAGGCTGAGGCTCGAGGTCGGGGTACGGACACGTGTAGGGGGGCGTGTGAGGCGTAGGGCGCGGCATGCCGTGAGGCTAGGCCTCAGGCTTCAGGCCTGGCGGCCCGGCGTAGGGCCGGAGCTAGGGTTAGGGTTAGGCCCACCGTGAGGCTGAGGCTCGAGGTCGGGGTACGGACACGTGTGGGGGGGCGTGTGCGGCGTAGGGCGCGGCATGCCGTGAGGCTAGGCCTTAGGCTTCAGGCCTGGCGTCCCGGCGAAGGGCCGGAGCTAGGGTTAGGGATAGGCCCCCCGTGAGGCTGAGGGTCGAGGTCGGGGTACGGACACGTGTGGGGGGGCGTGTGCGGCGTAGAGCGCGGCATGCCTTGAGGCTAGGCCTTAGGCTTCAGGCCTGGCGGCCCGGCGAAGGGCCGGAGCTAGGGTTAGGGATAGGCCCCCCGTGAGGCTGAGGCTCGAGGTCGGGGTACGGACACGTGTGGGGGGCCGTGTGCGGCATAGGGCGCGGCATGCTGTGAGGCTAGGCCTCAGGCTTCAGGCCTGGCGGCCCGGCGAAGGGCCAGAGCTAGGGTTAGGGTTAGGCCCCCGGTGAGGCTGAGGCTCGAGGTCGGGGTACGGACACGTGTTGGGGGGCGTGTGCGGCGTAGGGCGCCGCATGCCGTGAGGCTAGGCCTCAGGCTTCAGCCCTGGCGGCCTGGCGAAGGGCCGGAGCTAGGGTTAGGGTTAGGCCCCCGGTGAGGCTGAGGCTCTAGGTCGGGGTACGGCCACGTGTGGGGGGGCGTGTGCTGCGTTGGGCGCGGCATGCCGTTAGGCTAGGCCTCAGGCTTCAGGCCTGGCGGCCCGGCGAAGGGCCGGAGCTAGGGTTAGGATTAGGCCCCCCGTGAGTCTGAGGCTCGAGGTCGGGGTACGGACACGTGTGGGGGGCCGTGTACGGCGTAGGTCGCGGCATGCCGTGAGGCTAGGCCTCAGGCTTCAGGCATGGCGGCCCGGCGAAGGGCCGGAGCTAGGGTTAGGGATAGGCCCCCCGGGAGGCTGAGGCTCGAGGTCGGGGTACGGATACGTGTGGGGAGGCGTGTGCGGCGTAGGGCGCGGCATGCCCTGAGGCTAGGCCTCAGGCTTCAGGCCTGGCGGCCCGGCGAAGGGCCGGAGCTAGGGTTACGGTTAGGCCTCCGGTGAGGCTGAGGCTCGAGGTCGGGGTACGGACACGTGTGGGGGGGCGTGTGCGGCGTAGGGCGCGGCATGCCGTGAGGCTAGGCCTCAGGCTTCAGTCCTGGCGGCCCGGCGAAGGGCCGGTGCTAGGGTTAGGGTTAGGACTCCGGTGAGGATGAGGCTCGAGGTCGGGGTACGGACACGTGTGGGGGGGCGTCTGCGGCGTAGGGCGCGGCGTGCCGTGAGGCTAGGCCTTAGGCTTCAGGCCTGGCGGCCCGGCGAAGGGCCGGATCTAGGGTTAGGGTTAGGCCCCCCGTGAGGCTGAGGCTCGAGGTCGGGGTACGGACACGTGTGGGGGGGCGTGTGAGGAGTAGGGCGCGACATGCCGTGAGGCTAGGCCTCAGGCTTCAGGCCTGGCGGCCCGGTGAAGGGCTGGAGCTAGGGTTAGGGTTAGGTCCCCGGTGAGGCTGAGGCTCGAGGTCGGGGTACGGACACGTGTGGGGGGGGCGTGTGCGGCGTAGGGCGCGGCATGCCGTGAGGCTAGGCCTCAGGCTTCAGGCCTGGCGGCCCGGCGAAGGGCCGGAGCTAGGGTTAGGGTTAGGCCCCCCGTGAGGCTGAGGCTCGAGGTCGGGGTACGGACACGTGAGGGGGGCCCTGTGCGGCGTAGGGCGCGGCATGCCGTGAGGCTAGGCCTCAGGCTTCAGGCCTGGCGTCCCGGCGAAGGGCCGGAGTTAGGGTTAGGGTTAGGCCCCCTGTGAGGCTGAGGCTCGAGGTCGGGGTACGGACACGTGTAGGGGGGCGTGTGAGGCGTAGGGCGCGGCATGCCGTGAGGCTAGGCCTCAGGCTTCAGGCCTGGCGGCCCGGCGAAGGGCCGGAGCTAGGGTTAGGGTTAGGCCCACCGTGAGGCTGAGGCTCGAGGTCGGGGTACGGACACGTGTGGGGGGGCGTGTGCGGCGTAGGGCGCGGCATGCCGTGAGGCTAGGCCTCAGGCTTCAGGCCTGGCGGCCCGGCGAAGGGCCGGAGCTAGGGTTAGGGTTAGGCCCCCCGTGAGGCTGAGGCTCGAGGTCGGGGTACGGACACGTGAGGGGGGCCCTGTGCGGCGTAGGGCGCGGCATGCCGTGAGGCTAGGCCTCAGGCTTCAGGCCTGGCGGCCCGGCGAAGGGCCGGAGATAGGGTTAGGGTTAGGCCCCCTGTGAGGCTGAGGCTCGAGGTCGGGGTACGGACACGTGTAAGGGGGCGTGTGAGGCGTAGGGCGCGGCATGCCGTGAGGCTAGGCCTCAGGCTTCAGGCCTGGCGGCCCGGCGTAGGGCCGGAGCTAGGGTTAGGGTTAGGCCCACCGTGAGGCTGAGGCTCGAGGTCGGGGTACGGACACGTGTGGGGGGGCGTGTGCGGCGTAGGGCGCGGCATGCCGTGAGGCTAGGCCTCAGGCTTCAGGCATGGCGGCCCGGCGAAGGGCCGGAGCTAGGGTTAGGGATAGGCCCCCCGGGAGGCTGAGGCTCGAGGTCGGGGTACGGATACGTGTGGGGAGGCGTGTGCGGCGTAGGGCGCGGCATGCCCTGAGGCTAGGCCTCAGGCTTCAGGCCTGGCGGCCCGGCGAAGGGCCGGAGCTAGGGTTAGGGTTAGGCCTCCGGTGAGGCTGAGGCTCGAGGTCGGGGTACGGACACGTGTGGGGGGGCGTGTGCGGCGTAGGGCGCGGCATGCCGTGAGGCTAGGCCTCAGGCTTCAGTCCTGGCGGCCCGGCGAAGGGCCGGTGCTAGGGTTAGGGTTAGGACTCCGGTGAGGATGAGGCTCGAGGTCGGGGTACGGACACGTGTGGGGGGGCGTCTGCGGCGTAGGGCGCGGCGTGCCGTGAGGCTAGGCCTTAGGCTTCAGGCCTGGCGGCCCGGCGAAGGGCCGGATCTAGGGTTAGGGTTAGGCCCCCCGTGAGGCTGAGGCTCGAGGTCGGGGTACGGACACGTGTGGGGGGGCGTGTGAGGCGTAGGGCGCGACATGCCGTGAGGCTAGGCCTCAGGCTTCAGGCCTGGCGGCCCGGTGAAGGGCCGGAGCTAGGGTTAGGGTTAGGTCCCCGGTGAGGCTGAGGCTCGAGGTCGGGGTACGGACACGTGTGGGGGGGCGTGTGCGGCGTAGGGCGCGGCATGCCGTGAGGCTAGGCCTCAGGCTTCAGGCCTGGCGGCCCGGCGAAGGGCCGGAGCTAGGGTTAGGGTTAGGCCCCCCGTGAGGCTGAGGCTCGAGGTCGGGGTACGGACACGTGTGGGGGGGCGTGTGCGGCGTAGGGCGCGGCATGCCGTGAGGCTAGGCCTCAGGCTTCAGGCCTGGCGGCCCGGCGAAGGGCCGGAGCTAGGGTTAGGGTTAGGCCCCCCGTGAGGCTGAGGCTCGAGGTCGGGGTACGGACACGTGTAAGGGGGCGTGTGAGGCGTAGGGCGCGGCATGCCGTGAGGCTAGGCCTCAGGCTTCAGGCCTGGCGGCCCGGCGTAGGGCCGGAGCTAGGGTTAGGGTTAGGCCCACCGTGAGGCTGAGGCTCGAGGTCGGGGTACGGACACGTGTGGGGGGGCGTGTGCGGCGTAGGGCGCGGCATGCCGTGAGGCTAGGCCTTAGGCTTCAGGCCTGGCGTCCCGGCGAAGGGCCGGAGCTAGGGTTAGGGATAGGCCCCCCGTGAGGCTGAGGGTCGAGGTCGGGGTACGGACACGTGTGGGGGGGCGTGTGCGGCGTAGAGCGCGGCATGCCTTGAGGCTAGGCCTTAGGCTTCAGGCCTGGCGGCCCGGCGAAGGGCCGGAGCTAGGGTTAGGGATAGGCCCCCCGTGAGGCTGAGGCTCGAGGTCGGGGTACGGACACGTGTGGGGGGCCGTGTGCGGCATAGGGCGCGGCATGCCGTGAGGCTAGGCCTCAGGCTTCAGGCCTGGCGGCCCGGCGAAGGGCCAGAGCTAGGGTTAGGGTTAGGCCCCCGGTGAGGCTGAGGCTCGAGGTCGGGGTACGGACACGTGTTGGGGGGCGTGTGCGGCGTAGGGCGCCGCATGCCGTGAGGCTAGGCCTCAGGCTTCAGCCCTGGCGGCCTGGCGAAGGGCCGGAGCTAGGGTTAGGGTTAGGCCCCCGGTGAGGCTGAGGCTCTAGGTCGGGGTACGGCCACGTGTGGGGGGGCGTGTGCTGCGTTGGGCGCGGCATGCCGTTAGGCTAGGCCTCAGGCTTCAGGCCTGGCGGCCCGGCGAAGGGCCGGAGCTAGGGTTAGGATTAGGCCCCCCGTGAGTCTGAGGCTCGAGGTCGGGGTACGGACACGTGTGGGGGGCCGTGTACGGCGTAGGGCGCGGCATGCCGTGAGGCTAGGCCTCAGGCTTCAGGCATGGCGGCCCGGCGAAGGGCCGGAGCTAGGGTTAGGGATAGGCCCCCCGGGAGGCTGAGGCTCGAGGTCGGGGTACGGATACGTGTGGGGAGGCGTGTGCGGCGTAGGGCGCGGCATGCCCTGAGGCTAGGCCTCAGGCTTCAGTCCTGGCGGCCCGGCGAAGGGCCGGTGCTAGGGTTATGGTTAGGACTCCGGTGAGGATGAGGCTCGAGGTCGGGGTACGGACACGTGTGGGGGGGCGTCTGCGGCGTAGGGCGCGGCGTGCCGTGAGGCTAGGCCTTAGGCTTCAGGCCTGGCGGCCCGGCGAAGGGCCGGAGCTAGGGTTAGGGTTAGGCCCCCCGAGAGGCTGAGGCTCGAGGTCGGGGTACGGACACGTGTGGGGGGGCGTGTGAGGCGTAGGGCGCGACATGCCGTGAGGCTAGGCCTCAGGCTTCAGGCCTGGCGGCCCGGTGAAGGGCCGGAGCTAGGGTTAGCGTTAGGCCCACCGTGAGGCTGATGCTCGAGGTCGGGGTACGGACCCGTGTGGGGGGGCGTGTGCGGCGTAGGGCGCGGCATGACGCGAGGATAGTCCTTAGGCTTCAGGCCTGGCGGCCCGGCGAAGGGCCGGAGCTAGGGTTAGGGATAGGCCCCCCGTGAGGCTGAGGCTCGAGGTCGGGGTACGGACACGTGTGGGGGGCCGTGTGCTGCGTAGGGCGTGGCATGCCGTGAGGCTAGGCCTCAGGCTTCAGGCCTGGCGGCCCGGCGAAGGGCCGGAGCTAGGGTTAGGGTTAGGCCCCCCGTGAGGCTGAGGCTCGAGGTCGGGGTACGGACACGTGTGGGGGGGCGTGTGAGGCGTAGGGCGCGGCATGCCGTGAGGCTAGGCCTCAGGCTTCAGGCCTGGCTGCCCGGCGAAGGTCCGGATCTAGGGTTAGGGTTAGGTCCCCGGTGAGGCTGAGGCTCGAGGTCGGGGTACGGACACGTGTGGGGGGGCGTGTGCGGCGTAGGGCGCGGCATGCCGTGAGGCTAGGCCTCAGGCTTCAGGCCTGGCGGCCCGGCGAAGGGCCGGAGCTAGGGTTAGGGTTAGGCCCCCCGTTAGGCTGAGGCTCGAGGTCGGGGTAAGGACACGTGTGGGGGGGCGTGTGCGGCGTAGGGCGCGGCATGCCGTGAGGCTAGGCCTCAGGCTTCAGTCCTGGCGGCCCGGCGAAGGGCCGGAGCTAGGGTTAGGGTTAGGCCCCCCGTGAGGCTGAGGCTCGAGGTCGGAGTACGGACACGTGTGGTGGGGCGTGTGCGGTGTAGGGTGCCGCAGGCCGTGAGGCTAGGCCTCAGGCTTCAGGCCTGGCGGCCCGGCGAAGGGCCGGAGCTAGGGTTAGGGTTAGGCACCCCATGAGGCTGAGGCTCGAGTTCGGGGTACGGACACGTGTGGGGGTCGTGTGCGGCGTAGGGCGCGGCATGCCGTGAGGCTAGGCCTCAGGCTTCAGGCCTGGCGGCCCGGCGAAGGTCCGGATCTAGGGTTAGGGTTAGGCCCCCGGTGAGGCTGAGGCTCGAGGTCGGGGTACGGACACGTGTGGGGGGGCGTGTGCGGCGTAGGGCGCGGCATGCCGTGAGGCTAGGCCTCAGGCTTCAGGCCTGGCGGCCCGGCGAAGGGCCGGAGCTAGGGTTAGGGTTAGGCCCACCGTGAGGCTGAGGCTCGAGGTCGGGGTACGGACACGTGTGGGGGGGCGTGTGCGGCGTAGGGCGCGGCATGCCGTGAGGCTAGGCCTTAGGATTCAGGCCTGGCGTCCCGGCGAAGGGCCGGAGCTAGGGTTAGGGATAGGCCCCCCGTGAGGCTGAGGGTCGAGGTCGGGGTACGGACACGTGTGGGGGGGCGTGTGCGGCGTAGAGCGCGGCATGCCTTGAGGCTAGGCCTTAGGCTTCAGGCCTGGCGGCCCGGCGAAGGGCCGGAGCTAGGGTTAGGGATAGGCCCCCCGTGAGGCTGAGGCTCGAGGTCGGGGTACGGACACGTGTGGGGGGCCGTGTGCGGCATAGGGCGCGGCATGCCGTGAGGCTAGGCCTCAGGCTTCAGGCCTGGCTGCCCGGCGAAGGGCCGGAGGTAGGGGTAGGGTTAGGACTCCGGTGAGGCTGAGGCTCGAGGTCGGGGTACGGACACGTGTTGGGGGGCGTGTGCGGCGTAGGGCGCGGCATGCCGTTAGGCTACGCCTCAGGCTTCAGGCCTGGCGGCCCGGCGAAGGGCCGGAGCTAGGGTTAGGGTTAGAACCCCGGTGAGGCTGAGGCTCGAGGTCAGGGTACGGACACGTGTGGGGGGCGTGTGCGGCGTAGGGCGCGGCATGCCGTGAGGCTAGGCCTCAGGCTTCAGGCCTGGCGGCCCGGCGAAGGGCCGGAGCTAGGGTTAGGGTTAGGCCCCCCGTGAGGCTGAGGCTCGAGGTCGGGGTACGGACACGTGTGGGGGGGCGTGTGCGGCGTTGGGCGCGGCTTGCCGTGAGGCTAGGCCTCAGGCTTCAGGCCTGGCGGCCCGGCGAAGGGCCGGAGCTAGGGTTAGGGTTAGGCCCCCCGTGAGGCTGAGGCTCGAGGTCGGGGTACGGACACGTGTGGGGGGGCGTGTGAGGCGTAGGGCGCGGCATGCCGTGAGGCTAGGCCTCAGGCTTCAGGCCTGGCGGCCCGGCGAAGGGCCGGAGCTAGGGTTAGGGTTAGGCCCCCCGTGAGGCTGAGGCTCGAGGTCGGGGTACGGACACGTGTGGGGGGCCGTGTGCGGCGTAGGGCGCGGCATGCCGTGAGGCTACGCCTCAGGCTTCAGGCCTGGCGGCCCGGCGAAGGGCCGGAGCTAGGGTTAGGGTTAGGACCCCGGTGAGGCTGAGGCTCGAGGTCGGGGTACGGACACGTGTGGGGGGCCGTGTGCGGCGTAGGGCGCGGCATGCCGTGAGGCTAGGCCTCAGGCTTCAGTCCTGGCGGCCCGGCGAAGGGCCGGAGCTAGGGTTAGGGTTAGGCCCCCCGTGAGGCTGAGGCTCGAGGTCGGGTTACGGACACGTGTCGTGCGGCGTGTTCGGCGTAGGGCGCGGCGTGCCGTGAGGCTAGGCCTCAGGCTTCAGGCCTGGCGGCCCGGCGAAGGGCCGAAGCTAGGGTTAGGGTTAGGCACCCCATGAGGCTGAGGCTCGAGGTCGGGGTACGGACACGTGTGGGGGGGCGTGTGCGGCGTAGGGCGCGGCATGCCGTGAGGCTAGGCCTCAGGCTTCAGGCCTGGCGGCCCGGCGAAGGTCCGGATCTAGGGTTAGGGTTAGGTCCCCGGTGAGGCTGAGGCTCGAGGTCGGGGTACGGACACGTGTGGGGGGGCGTGTGCGGCGTAGGGCGCGGCATGCCGTGAGGCTAGGCCTCAGGCTTCAGGCCTGGCGGACCGGCGAAGGGCTGGAGCTAGGGTTAGGGTTAGGCCCCCCGTGAGGCTGAGGCTCGAGGTCGGGGTACGGACACGTGAGGGGGGCCCTGTGCGGCGTAGGGCGCGCCATGCCGTGAGGCTAGGCCTCAGGCTTCAGGCCTGGCGGCCCGGCGAAGGGCCGGAGCTAGGGTTAGGGTTAGGCCCCCCGTGAGGCTGAGGCTCGAGGTCGGGGTACGGACACGTGTGGGGGGGTGTGTGAGGCGTAGGGCGCGGCATGCCGTGAGGCTAGGCCTCAGGCTTCAGGCCTGGCGGCCCGGCGAAGGGCCGGAGCTAGGGTTAGGGTTAGGCCCCCCGTGAGGCTGAGGCTTGAGGTCGGTGTACGGACACGTGTGGGGGGGCGTGTGCGGCGTAGGGCGCGGCATGCCGTGAGGCTAGGCCTCAGGCTTCAGGCCTGGCGGCCCGGCGAAGGTCCGGATCTAGGGTTAGGGTTAGGTCCTCGGTGAGGCTGAGGCTCGAGGTCGGGGTACGGACACGTGTGGGGGGGCGTGTGCGGCGAAGGGCTCGGCATGCCGTGAGGCTAGGCCTCAGGCTTCAGGCCTGGCGGCCCGGCGAAAGGCCGGAGCTAGGGTTAGGTTTAGGCCCCCCGTGAGGCTGAGGCTCGAGGTCGGGGTACGGACACGTGAGGGGGGCCCTGTGCGGCGTAGGGCGCGGCATGCCGTGAGGCTAGGCCTCAGGCTTCAGGCCTGGCGTCCCGGCGAAGGGCCGGAGTTAGGGTTAGGGTTAGGCCCCCTGTGAGGCTGAGGCTCGAGGTCGGGGTACGGACACGTGTAGGGGGGCGTGTGAGGCGTAGGGCGCGGCATGCCGTGAGGCTAGGCCTCAGGCTTCAGGCCTGGCGGCCCGGCGAAGGGCCGGAGCTAGGGTTAGGGTTAGGCCCACCGTGAGGCTGAGGCTCGAGGTCGGGGTACGGACACGTGTGGGGGGGCGTGTGCGGCGTAGGGCGCGGCATGCCGTGAGGCTAGGCCTTAGGCTTCAGGCCTGGCGTCCCGGCGAAGGGCCGGAGCTAGGGTTAGGGATAGGCCCCCCGTGAGGCTGAGGGTCGAGGTCGGGGTACGGACACGTGTGGGGGGGCGTGTGCGGCGTAGAGCGCGGCATGCCTTGAGGCTAGGCCTTAGGCTTCAGGCCTGGCGGCCCGGCGAAGGGCCGGAGCTAGGGTTAGGGATAGGCCCCCCGTGAGGCTGAGGCTCGAGGTCGGGGTACGGACACGTGTGGGGGGCCGTGTGCGGCATAGGGCGCGGCATGCCGTGAGGCTAGGCCTCAGGCTTCAGGCCTGGCGGCCCGGCGAAGGGCCAGAGCTAGGGTTAGGGTTAGGCCCCCGGTGAGGCTGAGGCTCGAGGTCGGGGTACGGACACGTGTTGGGGGGCGTGTGCGGCGTAGGGCGCGGCATGCCGTTAGGCTACGCCTCAGGCTTCAGGCCTGGCGGCCCGGCGAAGGGCCGGAGCTAGGGTTAGGGTTAGAACCCCGGTGAGGCTGAGGCTCGAGGTCAGGGTACGGACACGTGTGGGGGGGCGCGTGCGGCGTAGGGCGCGGCATGCCATGAGGCTAGGCCTCAGGCTTCAGTCCTGGCGGCCCGGCGAAGGGCCGGAGCTAGGGTTAGGGTTAGGCCCCCCGTGAGGCTGAGGCTCGAGGTCGGGTTACGGACACGTGTGGTGGGGCGTGTGCGGCGTAGGGCGCCGCAGGCCGTGAGGCTAGGCCTCAGGCTTCAGGCCTGGCGGCCCGGCGAAGGGCCGGAGCTAGGGTTAGGGTTAGGCACCCCATGAGGCTGAGGCTCGAGGTCGGGTTACGGACACGTGTGGGGGGGCGTGTGCGGTGTAGGGCGCGGCATGCCGTGAGGCTAGGCCTCAGGCTTCAGGCCTGGCGGCCCGGCGAAGGTCCGGATCTAGGGTTAGGGTTAGGTCCCCGGTGAGGCTGAGGCTCGAGGTCGGGGTACGGACACGTGTGGGGGGGCGTGTGCGGCGTAGGGCGCGGCATGCCGTGAGGCTAGGCCTCAGGCTTCAGGCCTGGCGGCCCGGCGAAGGGCCGGAGCTAGGTTTAGGGTTAGGCCCCCCGTGAGGCTGAGGCTCGAGGTCGGGGTACGGACACGTGAGGGAGGCCCTGTGCGGCGTAGGGCGCGGCATGCCGTGAGGCTAGGCCTCAGGCTTCAGGCCTGGCGTCCCGGCGAAGGGCCGGAGTTAGGGTTAGGGTTAGGCCCCCTGTGAGGCTGAGGCTCGAGGTCGGGGTACGGACACGTGTAGGGGGGCGTGTGAGGCGTAGGGCGCGGCATGCCGTGAGGCTAGGCCTCAGGCTTCAGGCCTGGCGGCCCGGCGAAGGGCCGGAGCTAGGGTTAGGGTTAGGCCCACCGTGAGGCTGAGGCTCGAGGTCGGGGTACGGACACGTGTGGGGGGGCGTGTGCGGCGTAGGGCGTGGCATGCCGTGAGGCTAGGCCTTAGGCTTCAGGCCTGGCGGCCCGGCGAAGGGCCGGAGCTAGGGTTAGGGATAGGCCCCCGGTGAGGCTGAGGGTCGAGGTCGGGGTACGGACACGTGTGGGGGGGCGTGTGCGGGTAGAGCGCGGCATGCCTTGAGGCTAGGCCTTAGGCTTCAGTCCTGGCGGCCCGGCGAAGGGCCGGAGCTAGGGTTAGGGTTAGGCCCCCCGTGAGGCTGAGGCTCGAGGGCGGGTTACGGACACGTGTGGTGGGGCGTGTGCGGCGTAGGGCGCCGCAGGCCGTGAGGCTAGGCCTCAGGCTTCAGGCCTGGCGGCCCGGCGAAGGGCCGGAGCTAGGGTTAGGGTTAGGCACCCCATGAGGCTGAGGCTCGAGGTCGGGTTACGGACACGTGTGGGGGGGCGTGTGCGGTGTAGGGCGCGGCATGCCGTGAGGCTAGGCCTCAGGCTTCAGGCCTGGCGGCCCGGCGAAGGTCCGAATCTAGGGTTAGGGTTAGGTCCCCGGTGAGGCTGAGGCTCGAGGTCGGGGTACGGACACGTGTGGGGGGGCGTGTGCGGCGTAGGGCGCGGCATGCCGTGAGGCTAGGCCTCAGGCTTCAGGCCTGGCGGCCCGGCGAAGGGCCGGAGCTAGGGTTAGGGTTAGGCCCCCCGTGAGGCTGAGGCTCGAGGTCGGGGTACGGACACGTGAGGGGGGCCCTGTGCGGCGTAGGGCGCGGCATGCCGTGAGGCTAGGCCTCAGGCTTCAGGCCTGGCGTCCCGGCGAAGGGCCGGAGTTAGGGTTAGGGTTAGGCCCCCTGTGAGGCTGAGGCTCGAGGTCGGGGTACGGACACGTGTAGGGGGGCGTGTGAGGCGTAGGGCGCGGCATGCCGTGAGGCTAGGCCTCAGGCTTCAGGCCTGGCGGCCCGGCGAAGGGCCGGAGCTAGGGTTAGGGTTAGGCCCACCGTGAGGCTGAGGCTCGAGGTCGGGGTACGGACACGTGTGGGGGGGCGTGTGCGGCGTAGGGCGCGGCATGCCGTGAGGCTAGGCCTCAGGCTTCAGGCCTGGCGGCCCGGCGAAGGGCCGGAGCTAGGGTTAGGGTTAGGCCCCCCGTGAGGCTGAGGCTCGAGGTCGGGGTACGGACACGTGAGGGGGGCCCTGTGCGGCGTAGGGCGCGGCATGCCGTGAGGCTAGGCCTCAGGCTTCAGGCCTGGCGTCCCGGCGAAGGGCCGGAGTTAGGGTTAGGGTTAGGCCCCCTGTGAGGCTGAGGCTCGAGGTCGGGGTACGGACACGTGTAGGGGGGCGTGTGAGGCGTAGGGCGCGGCATGCCGTGAGGCTAGGCCTCAGGCTTCAGGCCTGGCGGCCCGGCGTAGGGCCGGAGCTAGGGTTAGGGTTAGGCCCACCGTGAGGCTGAGGCTCGAGGTCGGGGTACGGACACGTGTGGGGGGGCGTGTGCGGCGTAGGGCGCGGCATGCCGTGAGGCTAGGCCTTAGGCTTCAGGCCTGGCGTCCCGGCGAAGGGCCGGAGCTAGGGTTAGGGATAGGCCCCCCGTGAGGCTGAGGGTCGAGGTCGGGGTACGGACACGTGTGGGGGGGCGTGTGCGGCGTAGAGCGCGGCATGCCTTGAGGCTAGGCCTTAGGCTTCAGGCCTGGCGGCCCGGCGAAGGGCCGGAGCTAGGGTTAGGGATAGGCCCCCCGTGAGGCTGAGGCTCGAGGTCGGGGTACGGACACGTGTGGGGGGCCGTGTGCGGCATAGGGCGCGGCATGCTGTGAGGCTAGGCCTCAGGCTTCAGGCCTGGCGGCCCGGCGAAGGGCCAGAGCTAGGGTTAGGGTTAGGCCCCCGGTGAGGCTGAGGCTCGAGGTCGGGGTACGGACACGTGTTGGGGGGCGTGTGCGGCGTAGGGCGCCGCATGCCGTGAGGCTAGGCCTCAGGCTTCAGCCCTGGCGGCCTGGCGAAGGGCCGGAGCTAGGGTTAGGGTTAGGCCCCCGGTGAGGCTGAGGCTCTAGGTCGGGGTACGGCCACGTGTGGGGGGGCGTGTGCTGCGTTGGGCGCGGCATGCCGTTAGGCTAGGCCTCAGGCTTCAGGCCTGGCGGCCCGGCGAAGGGCCGGAGCTAGGGTTAGGATTAGGCCCCCCGTGAGTCTGAGGCTCGAGGTCGGGGTACGGACACGTGTGGGGGGCCGTGTACGGCGTAGGTCGCGGCATGCCGTGAGGCTAGGCCTCAGGCTTCAGGCATGGCGGCCCGGCGAAGGGCCGGAGCTAGGGTTAGGGATAGGCCCCCCGGGAGGCTGAGGCTCGAGGTCGGGGTACGGATACGTGTGGGGAGGCGTGTGCGGCGTAGGGCGCGGCATGCCCTGAGGCTAGGCCTCAGGCTTCAGGCCTGGCGGCCCGGCGAAGGGCCGGAGCTAGGGTTAGGGTTAGGCCTCCGGTGAGGCTGAGGCTCGAGGTCGGGGTACGGACACGTGTGGGGGGGCGTGTGCGGCGTAGGGCGCGGCATGCCGTGAGGCTAGGCCTCAGGCTTCAGTCCTGGCGGCCCGGCGAAGGGCCGGTGCTAGGGTTAGGGTTAGGACTCCGGTGAGGATGAGGCTCGAGGTCGGGGTACGGACACGTGTGGGGGGGCGTCTGCGGCGTAGGGCGCGGCGTGCCGTGAGGCTAGGCCTTAGGCTTCAGGCCTGGCGGCCCGGCGAAGGGCCGGATCTAGGGTTAGGGTTAGGCCCCCCGTGAGGCTGAGGCTCGAGGTCGGGGTACGGACACGTGTGGGGGGGCGTGTGAGGCGTAGGGCGCGACATGCCGTGAGGCTAGGCCTCAGGCTTCAGGCCTGGCGGCCCGGTGAAGGGCCGGAGCTAGGGTTAGGGTTAGGTCCCCGGTGAGGCTGAGGCTCGAGGTCGGGGTACGGACACGTGTGGGGGGGCGTGTGCGGCGTAGGGCGCGGCATGCCGTGAGGCTAGGCCTCAGGCTTCAGGCCTGGCGGCCCGGCGAAGGGCCGGAGCTAGGGTTAGGGTTAGGCCCCCCGTGAGGCTGAGTCTCGAGGTCGGGGTACGGACACGTGAGGGGGGCCCTGTGCGGCGTAGGGCGCGGCATGCCGTGAGGCTAGGCCTCAGGCTTCAGGCCTGGCGTCCCGGCGAAGGGCCGGAGTTAGGGTTAGGGTTAGGCCCCCTGTGAGGCTGAGGCTCGAGGTCGGGGTACGGACACGTGTAGGGGGGCGTGTGAGGCGTAGGGCGCGGCATGCCGTGAGGCTAGGCCTCAGGCTTCAGGCCTGGCGGCCCGGCGAAGGGCCGGAGCTAGGGTTAGGGTTAGGCCCACCGTGAGGCTGAGGCTCGAGGTCGGGGTACGGACACGTGTGGGGGGGCGTGTGCGGCGTAGGGCGCGGCATGCCGTGAGGCTAGGCCTCAGGCTTCAGGCCTGGCGGCCCGGCGAAGGGCCGGAGCTAGGGTTAGGGTTAGGCCCCCCGTGAGGCTGAGGCTCGAGGTCGGGGTACGGACACGTGAGGGGGGCCCTGTGCGGCGTAGGGCGCGGCATGCCGTGAGGCTAGGCCTCAGGCTTCAGGCCTGGCGGCCCGGCGAAGGGCCGGAGATAGGGTTAGGGTTAGGCCCCCTGTGAGGCTGAGGCTCGAGGTCGGGGTACGGACACGTGTAAGGGGGCGTGTGAGGCGTAGGGCGCGGCATGCCGTGAGGCTAGGCCTCAGGCTTCAGGCCTGGCGGCCCGGCGTAGGGCCGGAGCTAGGGTTAGGGTTAGGCCCACCGTGAGGCTGAGGCTCGAGGTCGGGGTACGGACACGTGTGGGGGGGCGTGTGCGGCGTAGGGCGCGGCATGCCGTGAGGCTAGGCCTCAGGCTTCAGGCATGGCGGCCCGGCGAAGGGCCGGAGCTAGGGTTAGGGATAGGCCCCCCGGGAGGCTGAGGCTCGAGGTCGGGGTACGGATACGTGTGGGGAGGCGTGTGCGGCGTAGGGCGCGGCATGCCCTGAGGCTAGGCCTCAGGCTTCAGGCCTGTCGGCCCGGCGAAGGGCCGGAGCTAGGGTTAGGGTTAGGCCTCCGGTGAGGCTGAGGCTCGAGGTCGGGGTACGGACACGTGTGGGGGGGCGTGTGCGGCGTAGGGCGCGGCATGCCGTGAGGCTAGGCCTCAGGCTTCAGTCCTGGCGGCCCGGCGAAGGGCCGGTGCTAGGGTTAGGGTTAGGACTCCGGTGAGGATGAGGCTCGAGGTCGGGGTACGGACACGTGTGGGGGGGCGTCTGCGGCGTAGGGCGCGGCGTGCCGTGAGGCTAGGCCTTAGGCTTCAGGCCTGGCGGCCCGGCGAAGGGCCGGATCTAGGGTTAGGGTTAGGCCCCCCGTGAGGCTGAGGCTCGAGGTCGGGGTACGGACACGTGTGGGGGGGCGTGTGAGGCGTAGGGCGCGACATGCCGTGAGGCTAGGCCTCAGGCTTCAGGCCTGGCGGCCCGGTGAAGGGCCGGAGCTAGGGTTAGGGTTAGGTCCCCGGTGAGGCTGAGGCTCGAGGTCGGGGTACGGACACGTGTGGGGGGGCGTGTGCGGCGTAGGGCGCGGCATGCCGTGAGGCTAGGCCTCAGGCTTCAGGCCTGGCGGCCCGGCGAAGGGCCGGAGCTAGGGTTAGGGTTAGGCCCCCCGTGAGGCTGAGGCTCGAGGTCGGGGTACGGACACGTGTGGGGGGGCGTGTGCGGCGTAGGGCGCGGCATGCCGTGAGGCTAGGCCTCAGGCTTCAGGCCTGGCGGCCCGGCGAAGGGCCGGAGCTAGGGTTAGGGTTAGGCCCCCCGTGAGGCTGAGGCTCGAGGTCGGGGTACGGACACGTGTAAGGGGGCGTGTGAGGCGTAGGGCGCGGCATGCCGTGAGGCTAGGCCTCAGGCTTCAGGCCTGGCGGCCCGGCGTAGGGCCGGAGCTAGGGTTAGGGTTAGGCCCACCGTGAGGCTGAGGCTCGAGGTCGGGGTACGGACACGTGTGGGGGGGCGTGTGCGGCGTAGGGCGCGGCATGCCGTGAGGCTAGGCCTTAGGCTTCAGGCCTGGCGTCCCGGCGAAGGGCCGGAGCTAGGGTTAGGGATAGGCCCCCCGTGAGGCTGAGGGTCGAGGTCGGGGTACGGACACGTGTGGGGGGGCGTGTGCGGCGTAGAGCGCGGCATGCCTTGAGGCTAGGCCTTAGGCTTCAGGCCTGGCGGCCCGGCGAAGGGCCGGAGCTAGGGTTAGGGATAGGCCCCCCGTGAGGCTGAGGCTCGAGGTCGGGGTACGGACACGTGTGGGGGGCCGTGTGCGGCATAGGGCGCGGCATGCCGTGAGGCTAGGCCTCAGGCTTCAGGCCTGGCGGCCCGGCGAAGGGCCAGAGCTAGGGTTAGGGTTAGGCCCCCGGTGAGGCTGAGGCTCGAGGTCGGGGTACGGACACGTGTTGGGGGGCGTGTGCGGCGTAGGGCGCCGCATGCCGTGAGGCTAGGCCTCAGGCTTCAGCCCTGGCGGCCTGGCGAAGGGCCGGAGCTAGGGTTAGGGTTAGGCCCCCGGTGAGGCTGAGGCTCTAGGTCGGGGTACGGCCACGTGTGGGGGGGCGTGTGCTGCGTTGGGCGCGGCATGCCGTTAGGCTAGGCCTCAGGCTTCAGGCCTGGCGGCCCGGCGAAGGGCCGGAGCTAGGGTTAGGATTAGGCCCCCCGTGAGTCTGAGGCTCGAGGTCGGGGTACGGACACGTGTGGGGGGCCGTGTACGGCGTAGGGCGCGGCATGCCGTGAGGCTAGGCCTCAGGCTTCAGGCATGGCGGCCCGGCGAAGGGCCGGAGCTAGGGTTAGGGATAGGCCCCCCGGGAGGCTGAGGCTCGAGGTCGGGGTACGGATACGTGTGGGGAGGCGTGTGCGGCGTAGGGCGCGGCATCCCCTGAGGCTAGGCCTCAGGCTTCAGGCCTGGCGGCCCGGCGAAGGGCCGGAGCTAGGGTTAGGGTTAGGCCTTCGGTGAGGCTGAGGCTCGAGGTCGGGGTACGGACACGTGTGGGGGGGCGTGTGCGGCGTAGGGCGCGGCATGCCGTGAGGCTAGGCCTCAGGCTTCAGTCCTGGCGGCCCGGCGAAGGGCCGGTGCTAGGGTTAGGGTTAGGACTCCGGTGAGGATGAGGCTCGAGGTCGGGGTACGGACACGTGTGGGGGGGCGTCTGCGGCGTAGGGCGCGGCGTGCCGTGAGGCTAGGCCTTAGGCTTCAGGCCTGGCGGCCCGGCGAAGGGCCGGAGCTAGGGTTAGGGTTAGGCCCCCCGTGAGGCTGAGGCTCGAGGTCGGGGTACGGACACGTGTGGGGGGGCGTGTGAGGCGTAGGGCGCGACATGCCGTGAGGCTAGGCCTCAGGCTTCAGGCCTGGCGGCCCGGTGAAGGGCCGGAGCTAGGGTTAGCGTTAGGCCCACCGTGAGGCTGATGCTCGAGGTCGGGGTACGGACCCGTGTGGGGGGGCGTGTGCGGCGTAGGGCGCGGCATGACGCGAGGATAGGCCTTAGGCTTCAGGCCTGGCGGCCCGGCGAAGGGCCGGAGCTAGGGTTAGGGATAGGCCCCCCGTGAGGCTGAGGCTCGAGGTCGGGGTACGGACACGTGTGGGGGGCCGTGTGCGGCGTAGGGCGTGGCATGCCGTGAGGCTAGGCCTCAGGCTTCAGGCCTGGCGGCCCGGCGAAGGGCCGGAGCTAGGGTTAGGGTTAGGCCCCCCGTGAGGCTGAGGCTCGAGGTCGGGGTACGGACACGTGTGGGGGGGCGTGTGAGGCGTAGGGCGCGGCATGCCGTGAGGCTAGGCCTCAGGCTTCAGGCCTGGCTGCCCGGCGAAGGTCCGGATCTAGGGTTAGGGTTAGGTCCCCGGTGAGGCTGAGGCTCGAGGTCGGGGTACGGACACGTGTGGGGGGGCGTGTGCGGCGTAGGGCGCGGCATGCCGTGAGGCTAGGCCTCAGGCTTCAGGCCTGGCGGCCCGGCGAAGGGCCGGAGCTAGGGTTAGGGTTAGGCCCCCCGTTAGGCTGAGGCTCGAGGTCGGGGTAAGGACACGTGTGGGGGGGCGTGTGCGGCGTAGGGCGCGGCATGCCGTGAGGCTAGGCCTCAGGCTTCAGTCCTGGCGGCCCGGCGAAGGGCCGGAGCTAGGGTTAGGGTTAGGCCCCCCGTGAGGCTGAGGCTCGAGGTCGGAGTACGGACACGTGTGGTGGGGCGTGTGCGGTGTAGGGTGCCGCAGGCCGTGAGGCTAGGCCTCAGGCTTCAGGCCTGGCGGCCCGGCGAAGGGCCGGAGCTAGGGTTAGGGTTAGGCACCCCATGAGGCTGAGGCTCGAGTTCGGGGTACGGACACGTGTGGGGGTCGTGTGCGGCGTAGGGCGCGGCATGCCGTGAGGCTAGGCCTCAGGCTTCAGGCCTGGCGGCCCGGCGAAGGTCCGGATCTAGGGTTAGGGTTAGGTCCCCGGTGAGGCTGAGGCTCGAGGTCGGGGTACGGACACGTGTGGGGGGGCGTGTGCGGCGTAGGGCGCGGCATGCCGTGAGGCTAGGCCTCAGGCTTCAGGCCTGGCGGCCCGGCGAAGGGCCGGAGCTAGGGTTAGGGTTAGGCCCCCCGTGAGGCTGAGGCTCGAGGTCGGGGTACGGACACGTTTGGGGGGGCGTGCGCGGCGTAGGGCGCGGCATGCCGTGAGGCTAGGCCTCAGGCTTCAGGCCTGGTGGACCGGCGAAGGGCCGGAGCTAGGGTTAGGGTTAGGCCCCCCGTGAGGCTGAGGCTCGAGGTCGCGGTACGGACACGTGTGGGGGGGCGTGTGCGGCGTAGGGCGCGGCATGCCTTGAGGCTAGGCCTCAGGCTTCAGGCCTGGCGGCCCGGCGAAGGGCCGGAGCTAGGGTTAGGGATAGGCCCCCCGTGAGGCTGAGGCTCGAGGTCGGGGTACGGACACGTGTGGGGGGCCGTGTGCGGCGTAGGGCGCGGCATGCCGTGAGGCTAGGCCTCAGGCTTCAGGCCTGGCGGCCCGGCGAAGGGCCGGAGCTAGGGTTAGGGTTAGGCCCCCGGTGAGGCTGAGGCTCGAGGTCGGGGTACGGACACGTGTGGGGGGGCGTGTGCGGCGTAGGGCGCGGCATGCCGTGAGGCTAGGCCTCAGGCTTCAGGCATGGCGGCCCGGCGAAGGGCCTGAGCTAGGGTTAGGGTTAGGCCCCGGGTGAGGCTGAGGCACGAGGTCGGGGTACGGACACGTGTTGGGGGGCGTGTGCGGCGTAGGGCGCGGCATGCCGTGAGGCTAGGCCTCAGGCTTCAGCCCTGGCGGCCCGGCGAAGGGCCGGAGCTAGGGTTAGGGTTAGGCCCCCGGTGAGGCTGAGGCTCTAGGTCGGGGTACGGCCACGTGTGGGGGGGCGTGTGCTGCGTTGGGCGCGGCATGCCGTTAGGCTAGGCCTCAGGCTTCAGGCCTGGCGGCCCGGCGAAGGGCCGGAGCTAGGGTTAGGATTAGGCCCCCCGTGAGTCTGAGGCTCGAGGTCGGGGTACGGACACGTGTGGGGGGCCGTGTACGGCGTAGGGCGCGGCATGCCGTGAGGCTAGGCCTCAGGCTTCAGGCATGGTGGCCCGGCGAAGGGCCGGAGCTAGGGTTAGGGATAGGCCCCCCGGGAGGCTGAGGCTCGAGGTCGGGGTACGGATACGTGTGGGGAGGCGTGTGCGGCGTAGGGCGCGGCATGCCCTGAGGCTAGGCCTCAGGCTTCAGGCCTGGCGGCCCGGCAAAGGGCCGGAGCTAGGGTTAGGGTTAGGCCCCCGGTGAGGCTGAGGCTCGAGGTCGGGGTACGGACACGTGTGGGGGGGCGTGTGCGGTGTAGGGCGCGGCATGCCGTGAGGCTAGGCCTCAGGCTTTAGGCCTGGCGGCCCGGCGAAGGGACGGAGCTAGGGTTAGGGTTAGGCCCCCCGTGAGGCTGCGGCTCGAGGTCGGGGTACGGACACGTGTGGGGGGCCATGTGCGGCGTAGGGCGCGGCATGCCGTGAGGCTAGGCCTCAGGCTTCAGTCCTGGCGGTCCGGCGAAGGGCCGGAGCTAGGGTTAGGGTTAGGCCCCCCGTGAGGCTGAGGCTCGAGGTCGGGTTACGGACACGTGTGGTGGGGTGTGTGCGGCGTAGTGCGCCGCATGCCGTGAGGCTAGGCCTCAGGCTTCAGGCCTGGCGGCCCGGCGAAGGGCCGGAGTTAGGGTTAGGGTTACGCCCCCCGTGAGGCTGAGGCTCGAGGTCGGGGTACGGACACGTGTAGGGGGGCGTGTGAGGCGTAGGGCGCGGCATGCCGTGAGGCTAGGCCTCAGGCTTCAGGCCTGGCGGCCCGGCGAAGGGCCGGAGCTAGGGTTAGGGTTAGGCCCACCGTGAGGCTGAGGCTCGAGGTCGGGGTACGGACACGTGTGGGGGGGCGTGTGCAGCGTAGGGCGCGGCATGCCGTGAGGCTAGGCCTTAGGCTTCAGGCCTGGCGGCCCGGTGAAGGGCCGGAGCTAGGGTTAGGGATAGGCCCCCGGTGAGGCTGAGGCTCGAGGTCGGGGTACGGACACGTGTGGGGGGGCGTGTGCGGCGTAGGGTGCGGCATGCCGTGAGGCTAGGCCTCAGGCTTCAGGCCTGGCGTCCCGGCGAAGGGCCGGAGTTAGGGTTAGGGTTAGGCCCCCCGTGAGGCTGAGGCTCGAGGTCGGGGTACGGACACGTGTGGGGGGGCGTGTGAGGCGTAGGGCGCGGCATGCCGTGAGGCTAGGCCTCAGGCTTCAGGCCTGGCGGCCCGGCGAACGGCCGGAGCTAGGGTTAGGGTTAGGCCCCCGGTGAGGCTGAGGCTCGAGGTCGGGGTACGGACACGTGTGGGGGGGCGTGTGCGGCGTAGGGCACGGCATGCCGTCAGGCTAGGCCTCAGGCTTCAGGCCTGGCGGCCCGGCGAAGGGCCGGAGCTAGGGTTAGGATTAGGCCCCCCGTGAGTCTGAGGCTCGAGGTCGGGGTACGGACACGTGTGGGGGGCCGTGTACGGCGTAGGGCGCGGCGTGCCGTGAGGCTAGGCCTCAGGCTTCAGGCCTGGCGGCCCGGCGAAGGGCCGGAGCTAGGGTTAGGGATAGGCCCCCCGGGAGGCTGAGGCTCGAGGTCGGGGTACGGATACGTGTGGGGAGGCGTGTGCGGCGTAGGGCGCGGCATGCCCTGAGGCTAGGCCTCAGGCTTCAGGCCTGGCGGCCCGGCGAAGGGCCGGAGCTAGGGTTAGGGTTAGGCCCCCGGTGAGGCTGAGGCTCGAGGTCGGGGTACGGACACGTGTGGGGGGGCGTGTGCGGCGTAGGGCGCGGCATGCCGTGAGGCTAGGCCTCAGGCTTCAGGCCTGGCGGCCCGGCGAAGGGCCGGAGCTAGGGTTAGGGTTAGGCCCACCGTGAGGCTGAGGCTCGAGGTCGGGGTACGGACACGTGTGGGGGGGCGTGTGCGGCGTAGGGCGCGGCATGCCGTGAGGCTAGGTCTTAGGCTTCAGGCCTGGCGGCCCGGTGAAGGGCCGGAGCTAGGGTTAGGGATAGGCCCCCGGTGAGGCTGAGGCTCGAGGTCGGGGTACGGACACGTGTGGGGGGGCGTGTGCGGCGTAGGGCGCGGCATGCCGTGAGGCTAGGCCTCAGGCTTCAGGCCTGGCGGCCCGGCGAAGGGCCGGAGCTAGGGTTAGGGTTAGGCCCCCCGTGAACCTGAGGCTCGAGGTCGGGGTACGGACACGTGTGGGGGGGCGTGTGCGGCGTAGGGCGCGGCATGCCGTGAGGCTAGGCCTCAGGCTTCAGGCTTGGCGTCCCGGCGAAGGGCCGGAGTTAGGGTTAGGGTTAGGCCCCCCGTGAGGCTGAGGCTCGAGGTCGGGGTACGGACACGTTTGGGGGGGCGTGTGCGGCGTAGGGCGCGGCATGCCGTGAGGCTAGGCCTCAGGCTTCAGGCCTGGCGGACCGGCGAAGGGCCGGAGCTAGGGTTAGGGTTAGGCCCCCCGTGAGGCTGAGGCTCGAGGTCGGGGTACGGACACGTGTGGGGGGGCGTGTGCGGCGTAGGGCGCGGCATGCCTTGAGGCTAGGCCTCAGGCTTCAGGCCTGGCGGCCCGGCGAAGGGCCGGAGCTAGGGTTAGGGATAGGCCCCCCGTGAGGCTGAGGCTCGAGGTCGGGGTACGGACATGTGTGGGGGGCCGTGTGCGGCGTAGGGCGCGGCATGCCGTGAGGCTAGGCCTCAGGCTTCAGGCCTGGCGGCCCGGCGAAGGGCCGGAGCTAGGGTTAGGGTTAGGCCCCCGGTGAGGCTGAGGCTCGAGGTCGGGGTACGGACACGTGTGGGGGGGCGGGTGCGGCGTAGGGCGCGGCATGCCGTGAGGCTAGGCCTCCGGCTTCAGGCATGGCGGCCCGGCGAAGGGCCGGAGCTAGGGTTAGGGTTAGGCCCCCCGTGAGGCTGAGGCTCGAGGTCGGGGTACGGACACGTGTGGGGGGGCGTGTGCGGCGTAGGGCGCGGCATGCCGTGAGGCTAGGCCCCAGGCTTCAGGCCTGGCGGACCGGCGAAGGGCCGGTGCTAGGGTTAGGGTTAGGACTCCGGTGAGGATGAGGATCGAGGTCGGGGTACGGACACGTGTGGGGGGGCGTCTGCGGCGTAGGGCGCGGCGTGCCGTGAGGCTAGGCCTTAGGCTTCAGGCCTGGCGGCCCGGCGAAGGGCCGGAGCTAGGGTTAGGGTTAGGCCCCCCGTGAGGCTGAGGCTCGAGGTCGGGATACGGACACGTGTGGGGGGGCGTGTGAGGCGTAGGGCGCGGCATGCCGTGAGGCTAGGCCTCAGGCTTTAGGCCTGGCGGCCCGGCGAAGGGCCGGAGCTAGGGTTAGGGTTAGGCCCCCCGTGAGGCTGAGGCTCGAGGTCGGGGTACGGACACGTGTGGGGGGCCCTGTGCGGCGTAGGGCGCGGCATGCCGTGAGGCTAGGCCTCAGGCTTCAGGCCTGGCGGCCCGGCGAAGGGCCGGAGCTACGGTTAGGGTAAGGCCTCCCGTTAGGCTGCGGCTCGAGGTCGGTTTATGGACACGTGTGGTGGGGCGTATGCGGCGTAGGGTGCGGCATGCCGTGAGGCTAGGCCTCAGGCTTCAGGCCTGGCGGCCCGGCGAAGGGCCCGAGCTAGGGATAGGGTTAGGCCCCCCGTGAGGCTGAGGCTCGAGGTCGCGGTACGGACACGTGTGGGGGGGTGTGTGAGGCGTAGTGCGCGACATGCCGTGAGGCTAGGCCTCAGGCTTCAGGCCTGGCGGCCCGACGAAGGGCCGGAGTTAGGGTTAGGGTTACGCCCCCCGTGAGGCTGAGGCTCGAGGTCGGGGTACGGACACGTGTAGGAGGGCGTGTGAGGCGTAGGGCGCGGCATGCCGTGAGGCTAGGCCTCAGGCTTCAGGCCTGGCGGCCCGGCGAAGGGCCGGAGCTAGGGTTAGGGTTAGGCCCACCGTGAGGCTGAGGCTCGAGGTCGGGGTACGGACACGTGTGGGGGGGCGTGTGCAGCGTAGGGCGCGGCATGCCGTGAGGCTAGGCCTTAGGCTTCAGGCCTGGCGGCCCGGCGAAGGGCCGGAGCTAGGGTTAGGGATAGGCCCCCGGTGAGGCTGAGGCTCGAGGTCGGGGTACGGACACGTGTGGGGGGGCGTGTGCGGCGTAGGGCGCGGCATGCTGTGAGGCTAGGCCTCAGGCTTCAGGCCTGGCGTCCCGGCGAAGGGCCGGAGTTAGGGTTAGGGTTAGGCCCCCCGTGAGGCTGAGGCTCGAGGTCGGGGTACGGACACGTGTGGGGGGGCGTGTGAGGCGTAGGGCGCGGCATGCCGTGAGGCTAGGCCTCAGGCTTCAGGCCTGGCGGCCCGGCGAAGGGCCGGAGCCAGGGTTAGGGTTAGGCCCCCGGTGAGGCTGAGGCTCGAGGTCGGGGTACGGACACGTGTGGGGGGGCGTGTGCGGCGTAGGGCGCGGCATGCCGTGAGGCTAGGCCCCAGGCTTCAGGCCTGGCGGACCGGCGAAGGGCCGGTGCTAGGGTTAGGGTTAGGACTCCGGTGAGGATGAGGATCGAGGTCGGGGTACGGACACGTGTGGGGGGGCGTCTGCGGCGTAGGGGGCGGCGTGCCGTGAGGCTAGGCCTTAGGCTTCAGGCCTGGCGGCCCGGCGAAGGGCCGGAGCTAGGGTTAGGGTTAGGCCCCCCGTGAGGCTGAGGCTCGAGGTCGGGATACGGACACGTGTGGGGGGGCGTGTGAGGCGTAGGGCGCGGCATGCCGTGAGGCTAGGCCTCAGGCTTTAGGCCTGGCGGCCCGGCGAAGGGCCGGAGCTAGGGTTAGGGTTAGGCCCCCCGTGAGGCTGAGGCTCGAGGTCGGGGTACGGACACGTGTGGGGGGCCCTGTGCGGCGTAGGGCGCGGCAGGCCGTGAGGCTAGGCCTCAGGCTTCAGGCCTGGCGGCCCGGCGAAGGGCCGGAGCTACGGTTAGGGTAAGGCCTCCCGTTAGGCTGCGGCTCGAGGTCGGTTTATGGACACGTGTGGTGGGGCGTATGCGGCGTAGGGTGCGGCATGCCGTGAGGCTAGGCCTCAGGCTTCAGGCCTGGCGGCCCGGCGAAGGGCCCGAGCTAGGGATAGGGTTAGGCCCCCCGTGAGGCTGAGGCTCGAGGTCGCGGTACGGACACGTGTGGGGGGGCGTGTGAGGCGTAGGGCGCGACATGCCGTGAGGCTAGGCCTCAGGCTTCAGGCCTGGCGGCCCGGCGAAGGGCCGGAGCTAGGGTTAGGGTTAGGCCCACCGTGAGGCTGATGCTCGAGGTCGGGGTACGGACCCGTGTGGGGGGGCGTGTGCGGCGTAGGGCGCGGCATGACGTGAGGTTAGGCCTTAGGCTTCAGGCCTGGCGGCCCGGCGAAGGGCCGGAGCTAGGGTTAGGGATAGGCCCCCCGTGAGGCTGAGGCTCGAGGTCGGGGTACGGACACGTGTGGGGGGCCGTGTGCGGTGTAGGGCGTGGCATGCCGTGAGGCTAGGCCTCAGGCTTCAGGCCTGGCGGCCCGGCGAAGGGCCGGAGCTAGGGTTAGGATTAGGCCCCCCGTGAGTCTGAGGCTCGAGGTCGGGGTACGGACACGTGTGGGGGGCCGTGTACGGCGTAGGGCGCGGCGTGCCGTGAGGCTAGGCCTCAGGCTTCAGGCCTGGCGGCCCGGCGAAGGGCCGGAGCTAGGGTTAGGGATAGGCCCCCCGGGAGGCTGAGGCTCGAGGTCGGGGTACGGATACGTGTGGGGAGGCGTGTGCGGCGTAGGGCGCGGCATGCCCTGAGGCTAGGCCTCAGGCTTCAGGCCTGGCGGCCCGGCGAAGGGCCGGAGCTAGGGTTAGGGTTAGGCCCCCGGTGAGGCTGAGGCTCGAGGTCGGGGTACGGACACGTGTGGGGGGGCGTGTGCGGCGTAGGGCGCGGCATGCCGTGAGGCTAGGCCTCAGGCTTCAGGCCTGGCGGACCGGCGAAGGGCCGGTGCTAGGGTTAGGGTTAGGAGTCCGGTGAGGATGAGGATCGAGGTCGGGGTACGGACACGTGTGGGGGGGCGTCTGCGGCGTAGGGCGCGGCGTGCCGTGAGGCTAGGCCTTAGGCTTTAGGCCTGGCGGCCCGGCGAAGGGCCGGAGCTAGGGTTAGGGTTAGGCCCCCCGTGAGGCTGAGGCTCGAGGTCGGGATACGGACACGTGTGGGGGGGCGTGTGAGGCGTAGGGCGCGGCATGCCGTGAGGCTAGGCCTCAGGCTTTAGGCCTGGCGGCCCGGCGAATGGCCGGAGCTAGGGTTAGGGTTAGGCCCCCCGTGAGGCTGAGGCTCGAGGTCGGGGTACGGACACGTGTGGGGGGCCCTGTGCGGCGTAGGGCGCGGCAGGCCGTGAGGCTAGGCCTCAGGCTTCAGGCCTGGCGGCCCGGCGAAGGGCCGGAGCTACGGTTAGGGTAAGGCCTCCCGTTAGGCTGCGGCTCGAGGTCGGTTTATGGACACGTGTGGTGGGGCGTATGCGGCGTAGGGTGCGGCATGCCGTGAGGCTAGGCCTCAGGCTTTAGGCCTGGCGGCCCGGCGAAGGGCCCGAGCTAGGGATAGGGTTAGGCCCCCCGTGAGGCTGAGGCTCGAGGTCGCGGTACGGACACGTGTGGGGGGGCGTGTGAGGCGTAGGGCGCGACATGCCGTGAGGCTAGGCCTCAGGCTTCAGGCCTGGCGGCCCGGCGAAGGGCCGGAGCTAGGGTTAGGGTTAGGCCCACCGTGAGGCTGATGCTCGAGGTCGGGGTACGGACCCGTGTGGGGGGGCGTGTGCGGCGTAGGGCGCGGCATGACGTGAGGTTAGGCCTTAGGCTTCAGGCCTGGCGGCCCGGCGAAGGGCCGGAGCTAGGGTTAGGGATAGGCCCCCCGTGAGGCTGAGGCTCGAGGTCGGGGTACGGACACGTGTGGGGGGCCGTGTGCGGCGTAGGGCGTGGCATGCCGTGAGGCTAGGCCTCAGGCTTCAGGCCCGGCGGCCCGGCGAAGGGCCGGAGCTAGGGTTAGGATTAGGCCCCCCGTGAGTCTGAGGCTCGAGGTCGGGGTACGGACACGTGTGGGGGGCCGTGTACGGCGTAGGGCGCGGCGTGCCGTGAGGCTAGGCCTCAGGCTTCAGGCCTGGCGGCCCGGCGAAGGGCCGGAGCTAGGGTTAGGGATAGGCCCCCCGGGAGGCTGAGGCTCGAGGTCGGGGTACGGATACGTGTTGGGAGGCGTGTGCGGCGTAGGGCGCGGCATGCCCTGAGGCTAGGCCTCAGGCTTCAGGCCTGGCGGCCCGGCGAAGGGCCGGAGCTAGGGTTAGGGTTAGGCCCCCGGTGAGGCTGAGGCTCGAGGTCGGGGTACGGACACGTGTGGGGGGGCGTGTGCGGCGTAGGGCGCGGCATGCCGTGAGGCTAGGCCTCAGGCTTCAGGCCTGGCGGACCGGCGAAGGGCCGGTGCTAGGGTTAGGGTTAGGAGTCCGGTGAGGATGAGGATCGAGGTCGGGGTACGGACACGTGTGGGGGGGCGTCTGCGGCGTAGGGCGCGGCGTGCTGTGAGGCTAGGCCTTAGGCTTTAGGCCTGGCGGCCCGGCAAAGGGCCGGAGCTAGGGTTAGGGTTAGGCCCCCCGTGAGGCTGAGGCTCGAGGTCGGGATACGGACACGTGTGGGGGGGCGTGTGAGGCGTAGGGCGCGGCATGCCGTGAGGCTAGGCCTCAGGCTTTAGGCCTGGCGGCCCGGCGAAGGGCCGGAGCTAGGGTTAGGGTTAGGCCCCCCGTGAGGCTGAGGCTCGAGGTCGGGGTACGGACACGTGTGGGGGGCCCTGTGCGGCGTAGGGCGCGGCATGCCGTGAGGCTAGGCCTCAGGCTTCAGGCCTGGCGGCCCGGCGAAGGGCCGGAGCTACGGTTAGGGTAAGGCCTCCCGTTAGGCTGAGGCTCGAGGTCGGTTTACGGACACGTGTGGTGGGGCGTATGCGGCGTAGGGTGCGGCATGCCGTGAGGCTAGGCCTCAGGCTTCAGGCCTGGCGGCCCGGCGAAGGGACCGAGCTAGGGATAGGGTTAGGCCCCCCGTGAGGCTGAGGCTCGAGGTCGGGGTACGGACACGTGTGGGGGGGCGTGTGAGGCGTAGGGCGCGAAATGCCGTGAGGCTACGCCTCAGGCTTCAGGCCTGGCGGCCCGGCGAAGGGCCGGAGCTAGGGTTAGGGTTAGGCCCACCGTGAGGCTGATGCTCGAGGTCGGGGTACGGACCCGTGTGGGGGGGCGTGTGCGGCGTAGGGCACGGCATGACGTGAGGTTAGGCCTTAGGCTTCAGGCCTGGCGGCCCGGCGAAGGGCCGGAGCTAGGGTTAGGGATAGGCCCCCCGTGAGGCTGAGGCTCGAGGTCGGGGTACGGACACGTGTGGGGGGCCGTGTGCGGCGTAGGGCGTGGCATGCCGTGAGGCTAGGCCTCAGGCTTCAGGCCTGGCGGCCCGGCGAAGGGCCGGAGCTAGGGTTAGGGTTAGGCCCCCCGTGAGGCTGAGGCTCGAGGTCGGGGTACGGACACGTGTGGGGGGGCGTGTGAGGCGTAGGGCGCGGCATGCCGTGAGGCTAGGCCTCAGGCTTCAGGCCTGGCGGCCCGGCGAAGGGCCGGAGCTAGGGTTAGGGTTAGGCCCCCCGTGAGGCTGAGGCTCGAGGTCGGGGTACGGATACGTGAGGGGGGCCCTTTGCGGCGTAGGGCGCGGCATGCCGTGAGGCTAGGCCTCAGGCTTCAGGCCTGGCGTCCCGGCGAAGGGCCGGAGTTAGGGTTAGGGTTAGGCCCCCCGTGAGGCTGAGGCTCGAGGTCGGGGTACGGACACGTGTAGGGGGGCCTGTGAGGCGTAGGGCGCGGCATGCCGTGAGGCTACGCCTCAGGCTTCAGGCCTGGCGGCCCGGCGAAGGGCCGGAGCTAGGGTTAGGGTTAGGCCCACCGTGAGTCTGAGGCTCGAGGTCGGGGTACGGACTCGTGTGGGGCGCCGTGTGCGGCGTAGGGCGCGGCATGCCGTGAGGCTAGGCCTAAGGCTTCAGGCCTGGCGGCCCGGTGAAGGGCCGGAGCTAGGGTTAGGGATAGGCCCCCGGTGAGGCTGAGGCTCGAGGTCGGGGTACGGACACGTGTGGGGGGGCGTGTGCGGCGTAGGGCGCGGCATGCCGTGAGGCTAGGCCTCAGGCTTCAGGCCTGGCGGCCCGGCGAAGGGCCGGAGCTAGGGTTAGGGTTAGGCCCCCCGTGAAGCTGAGGCTCGAGGTCGGGGTACGGACACGTGTGGGGGGGCGTGTGCGGCGTAGGGCGCGGCATGCCGTGAGGCTAGGCCTCAGGCTTCAGGCCTGGCGTCCCGGCGAAGGGCCGGAGTTAGGGTTAGGGTTAGGCCCCCCGTGAGGCTGAGGCTCGAGGTCGGGGTACGGACACGTTTGGCGGGGCGTGTGCGGCGTAGGGCGCGGCATGCCGTGAGGCTAGGCCTCAGGCTTCAGGCCTGGCGGACCGGCGAAGGGCCGGAGCTAGGGTTAGGGTTAGGCCCCCCGTGAGGCTGAGGCTCGAGGTCGGGGTCCGGACACGTGTGGGGGGGCGTGTGCGGCGTAGGGCGCGGCATGCCTTGAGGCTAGGCCTCAGGCTTCAGGCCTGGCGGCCCGGCGAAGGGCCGGAGCTAGGGTTAGGGATAGGCCCCCCGTGAGGCTGAGGCTCGAGGTCGGGGTACGGACACGTGTGGGGGCCCGTGTGCGGCGTAGGGCGCGGCATGCCGTGAGGCTAGGCCTCAGGCTTCAGGCGTGGCGGCCCGGCGAAGGGCCGGAGCTAAGGATAGGGTTAGGCCCCCGGTGAGGCTGAGGCTCTAGGTCGGGGTACGGATACGTGTGGGGGGGGCGGGTGCGGCGTAGGGCGCGGCGTGCCGTGAGGCTAGGCCTCAGGCTTCAGGCATGGCGGCCCGGCGAAGGGCCGGAGCTAGGGCTAGAATTAGGCCCCCCGTGAGGCTGAGGCTCGAGGTCGGGGTACGGACACGTGTGGGGGGGCGTGTGCGGCGTAGGGCGCGGCATGCCGTGAGGCTACGCGTCAGGCTTCAGGCCTGGCGGCCCGGCGAAGGTCCGGAGCTAGGGTTAGGGTTAGGACCCCGGTGAGGCTGAGGCTCGAGGTCGGGGTACGGACACGTGTGGGGGGGCGTGTGTGGCGTAGGGCGCGGCATGCCGTGAGGCTAGGCCTCAGGCTTCAGGCCTGGCGGCCCGGCGAAGGGCCGGAGCTAGGGTTAGGGTTAGGCCCCCCGTGAGCCTGAGGCTCGAGGTCGGGGTACGGTCACGTGTGGGGGGGCGTGTGAGGCGTAGGGCGCGGCATGCCGTGAGGCTAGGCCTCAGGCTTCAGGCCTGGCGGCCCGGCGAAGGGCCGGAGCTAGGGTTAGGGTTAGGCCCCCCGTGAGGCTGAGGCTCGAGGTCGGGGTACGGACACGTGTGGGGGGGCGTGTGCGGCGTAGGGCGCGGCATGCCGTGAGGCTACGCCTCAGGCTTCAGGCCTGGCGGCCCGGCGAAGGGCCGGAGCTAGGGTTAGGGTTAGGACCCCGGTGAGGCTGAGACTCGAGGTCGGGGTACGGACACGTGTGGGGGGGCGTGTGCGGTGTAGGGCGCCGCAGGCCGTGAGGCTAGGCCTCAGGCTTCAGGCCTGGCGGCCCGGCGAAAGGCCGGAGCTAGGGTTAGGGTTAGGCACCCCATGAGGCTGAGGCTCGAGGTCGGGGTACGGACACGTGTGGGGAGGCGTGTGTGGCGTAGGGCGCGGCATGCCGTGAGGCTAGGCCTCAGGCTTCAGGCCTGGCGGCCTGGCGAAGGTCCGGATCTAGGGTTAGGGTTAGGTCCCCGGTGAGGCTGAGGCTCGAGGTCGGGGTACGGACACGTGTGGGGGGGCGTGTGCGGCGTAGGGCGCGGCATGCCGTGAGGCTAGGCCTCAGGCTTCAGGCCTGGCGGCCCGGCGAAGGGCCGGAGCTAGGGTTAGGGTTAGGCCCCCCGTGAGGCTGAGGCTCGAGGTCGGGGTACGGACACGTGAGGGGGGCCCTTTGCGGCGTAGGGCGCGGCATGCCGTGAGGCTAGGCCTCAGGCTTCAGGCCTGGCGTCCCGGCGAAGGGCCGGAGTTAGGGTTAGGGTTAGGCCCCCCGTGAGGCTGAGGCTCGAGGTCGGGGTACGGACACGTGTAGGGGGTCCTGTGAGGCGTAGGGCGCGGCATGCCGTGAGGCTAGGCCTCAGGCTTCAGGCCTGGCGGCCCGGCGAAGGGCCGGAGCTAGGGTTAGGGTTAGGCCCCCGGTGAGGCTGAGGCTCTAGGTCGGGGTACGGATACGTGTGGGGGGGCGGGTGCGGCGTAGGGCGCGGCATGCCGTGAGGCTAGGCCTCAGGCTTCAGGCCTGGCGGCCCGGCGAAGGGCCGGAGCTAGGGCTAGGATTAGGCCCCCCGTGAGGCTGAGGCTCGAGGTCGGGGTACGGACACGTGTGGGGGGGCGTGTGCGGCGTAGGGCGCGGCATGCCGTGAGGCTAGGCCTCAGGCTTCAGTCCTGGCGGCCCGGCGAAGGGCCGGAGCTAGGGTAAGGGTTAGGCCCCCCATGAGGCTGAGGCTCGAGGTCGGGTTACGGACAAGTGTGGTGGGGCGTGTGCGGTGTAGGGCGCCGCAGGCCGTGAGGCTAGGCCTCAGGCTTCAGGCCTGGGAACCCGGCGAAGGGCCGGAGCTAGGGTTAGGGTTAGGCACCCCATGAGGCTGAGGCTCGAGGTCGGGGTACGGACACGTGTGGGGGGGCGTGTGCGGCGTAGGGCACGGCATGCCGTGAGGCTAGGTCTTAGGCTTCAGGCCTGGCGGCCCGGTGAAGGGCCGGAGCTAGGGTTAGGGATAGGCCCCCGGTGAGGCTGAGGCTCGAGGTCGGGGTACGGACACGTGTGGGGGGGCGTGTGCGGCGTAGGGCGCGGCATGCCGTGAGGCTAGGCCTCAGGCTTCAGGCCTGGCGGCCCGGCGAAGGGCCGGAGCTAGGGTTAGGGTTAGGCCCCCCGTGAACCTGAGGCTCGAGGTCGGGGTACGGACACGTGTGGGGGGGCGTGTGCGGCGTAGGGCGCGGCATGCCGTGAGGCTAGGCCTCAGGCTTCAGGCTTGGCGTCCCGGCGAAGGGCCGGAGTTAGGGTTAGGGTTAGGCCCCCCGTGAGGCTGAGGCTCGAGGTCGGGGTACGGACACGTTTGGGGGGGGCGTGTGCGGCGTAGGGCGCGGCATGCCGTGAGGCTAGGCCTCAGGCTTCAGGCCTGGCGGACCGGCGAAGGGCCGGAGCTAGGGTTAGGGTTAGGCCCCCCGTGAGGCTGAGGCTCGAGGTCGGGGTACGGACACGTGTGGGGGGGCGTGTGCGGCGTAGGGCGCGGCATGCCTTGAGGCTAGGCCTCAGGCTTCAGGCCTGGCGGCCCGGCGAAGGGCCGGAGCTAGGGTTAGGGATAGGCCCCCCGTGAGGCTGAGGCTCGAGGTCGGGGTACGGACATGTGTGGGGGGCCGTGTGCGGCGTAGGGCGCGGCATGCCGTGAGGCTAGGCCTCAGGCTTCAGGCCTGGCGGCCCGGCGAAGGGCCGGAGCTAGGGTTAGGGTTAGGCCCCCGGTGAGGCTGAGGCTCGAGGTCGGGGTACGGACACGTGTGGGGGGGCGGGTGCGGCGTAGGGCGCGGCATGCCGTGAGGCTAGGCCTCAGGCTTCAGGCATGGCGGCCCGGCGAAGGGCCGGAGCTAGCATTAGGATTAGGCCCCCCGTGAGGCTGAGGCTCGAGGTCGGGGTACGGACACGTGTTGGGGGGCGTGTGCGGCGTAGGGCGCGGCATGCCGTGAGGCTAGGCCTCAGGCTTCAGGCCTGGCGGCCCGGCGAAGGGCCGGAGCTAGGGTTAGGGATAGGCCCCCCGGGAGGCTGAGGCTCGAGGTCGGGGTACGGATACGTGTGGGGAGGCGTGTGCAGCGTAGGGCGCGGCATGCCCTGAGGCTAGGCCTCAGGCTTCAGGCCTGGCGGCCCGGCGAAGGGCCGGAGCTAGGGTTAGGGTTAGGCCCCCGGTGAGGCTGAGGCTCGAGGTCGGGGTACGGACACGTGTGGGGGGGCGTGCGCGGCGTAGGGCGCGGCATGCCGTGAGGCTAGGCCTCAGGCTTTAGGCCTGGCTGCCCGGCGAAGGGACGAAGCTAGGGTTAGGGTTAGGCCCCCCGTGAGACTGAGGCTCGAGGTCGGGGTAAGGACACGTGTGGGGGGGCGTGTGAGGCGTAGGGCGCGGCATGCCGTGAGGCTAGGCCTCAGGCTTCAGGCCTGGCGGCCCGGCGAACGGCCGGAGCTAGGGTTAGGGTTAGGCCCCCCGTGAGGCTGAGGCTCGAGGTCGGGGTACGGACACGTGTGGGGGGCCCTGTGCGGCGTAGGGCGCGGCATGCCGTGAGGCTAGGCCTCAGGCTTCAGTCCTGGCGGCCCGGCGAAGGGCCGGAGCTAGGGTTAGGGTAAGGCCTCCCGTTAGGCTGAGGCTCGAGGTCGGTTTACGGACACGTGTGGTGGGGCGTGTGCGGCGTAGGGTGCGGCATGACGTGAGGCTAGGCCTCAGGCTTCAGGCCTGGCGGCCCGGCGAAGGGCCGGAGCTAGGGTTAGGGTTAGGCCCCCCGTGAGGCTGAGGCTCGAGGTCGGGGTACGGACACGTGTGGGGGGGCATGTGCGGCGTAGGGCGCGGCATGCCGTGAGGCTACGCCTCAGGCTTCAGGCCTGGCGGCCCGGCGAAGGGCCGGAGCTAGGGTTAGGGTTAGGATCCCGGTGAGGCTGAGGCTCGAGGTCGGGGTACGGACACGTGTGGGGGGGCGTGTGCGGCGTAGGGCGCGGCATGCCGTGAGGCTAGGCCTCAGGCTTCAGTCCTGGCGGCCCGGCGAAGGGCCGGAGCTAGGGTTAGGGTTAGGCCCCCCGTGAGGCTGAGGCTCGAGGTCGGGTTACGGACACGTGTCGTGGGGCGTGTGCGGTGTAGGGCGCCGCAGGCCGTGAGGCTAGGCCTCAGGCTTCAGGCCTGGCGGCCCGGCGAAGGGCCGGAGCTAGGGTTAGGGTTAGGCACCCCATGAGGCTGAGGCTCGAGGTCGGGGTACGGACACGTGTGGGGGGGCGTGTGCGGCGTAGGGCGCCGCATGCCGTGAGGCTAGGCCTCAGGCTTCAGGCCTGGCGGCCCGGCGAAGGTCCGGATCTAGGGTTAGGGTTAGGTCCCCGGTGAGGCTGAGGCTCGAGGTCGGGGTACGGACACGTGTGGGGGGGCGTGTGCGGCGTAGGGCGCGGCATGCCGTGAGGCTAGGCCTCAGGCTTCAGGCCTGGCGGCCCGGCGAAGGGCCGGAGCTAGGGTTAGGGTTAGGCCCACCGTGAGGCTGAGGCTCGAGGTCGGGGTACGGACACGTGTTGGGGGGCGTGTGCGGCGTAGGGCGCGGCATGCCGTGAGGCTAGGCCTCAGGCTTCAGGCCTGGCGGCCCGGCGAAGGGCCGGAGCTAGGGTTAGGGATAGGCCCCCCGGGAGGCTGAGGCTCGAGGTCGGGGTACGGATACATGTGGGGAGGCGTGTGCAGCGTAGGGCGCGGCATGCCCTGAGGCTAGGCCTCAGGCTTCAGGCCTGGCGGCCCGGCGAAGGGCCGGAACTAGGGTTAGGGTTAGGCCCCCCGTGAGGCTGAGGCTCGAGGTCGGGGTACGGACACGTGTGAGGGGCCCTGTGCGGCGTAGGGCGCGGCATGCCGTGAGGCTAGGCCTCAGGCTTCAGGCCTGGCGTCCCGGCGAAGGGCCGGAGTTAGGGTTAGGGTTAGGCCCCCCGTGAGGCTGAGGTTCGAGGTCGGGGTACGGACACGTGTGGGGAGGCGTGTGCGGCGTAGGGCGCGGCATGCCGTGAGGCTAGGCCTCAGGCTTCAGGCCTGGCGGCCCGGCGAAGGGCCGGAGCTAGGGTTAGGGTTAGGCCCCCGGTGAGGCTGAGGCTCGAGGTTGGGGTACGGACACGTGTGGGGGGGCGTGTGCGGCGTAGGGCACGGCATGCCGTGAGGCTAGGCCTCAGGCTTCGGGCCTGGCGGCCCGGCGAAGGGCCGGAGCTAGGGTTAGGATTAGGACTCCGGTGAGGCTGAGGCTCGAGGTCGGGGTACGGACACGTGTGGGGGGGCGTGTGCGGCGTAGGGCGCGGCATGCCGTGAGGCTAGACCTCAGGCTTCAGGCCTGGCGGCCCGGCGAATGGCCGCAGCTAGGGTTAGGGTTAGGCCCCCCGTGAGGCTGAGGCTCGAGTTCGGGGTACGGACACGTGTGAGGGGCCCTGTGCGGCGTAGGGCGCGGCATGCCGTGAGGCTAGGCCTCAGGCTTCAGGCCTGGCGTTCCGGCGAACGGCCAGAGTTAGGGTTAGGTTTAGGCCCCCCGTGAGGCTGAGGTTCGAGGTCGGGGTACGGACACGTGTGGGGGGGCGTGTGCGGCGTAGGGCGCGGCATGCCGTGAGGGTAGGCCTCAGGCTTCAGGCCTGGCGGCCCGGCGAAGGGCCGGAGCTAGGGTTAGGGTTAGGCCCCCCGTGAGGCTGAGGCTCGAGGTCAGGGTACGGACGTGTGGGGGGGCGTGTGCGGCGTAGGGCGCGGCATGCCGTGAGGCTAGACCTCAAGCTTCAGGCCTGGCGGCCCGGCGAAGGGCCGGAGCTAGGGTTAGGGTTAGACACCCGTGAGGCTGAGGCTCGAGGTCGGGGTACGGACACGTGTGTGGGGGGCATGTGCGGCGTAGGGCGCGGCATGCCGTGAGGCTAGGCCTCAGGCTTCAGGCCTGGCGGCCCGGCGAAGGGCCGGACCTAGGGTTCGGGTTAGGCCCCCCGTGAGGCTGAGGCTCGAGGACTGGGTACGGACACGTGTGGGGGGGCCTGTGTGGCGTAGTGCGCGGCATGCCGTGAGGCTAGGCCTCAGGCTTCAGGCCTGGCGGCCCGGCGAAGGGCCGGAGCTAGGGTTAGGATTAGGACTCCGTTGAGGCTCAGGCTCGAGGTCGGGGTACGGACACGTGTGCGGGAGCGTGTGCGGCGTAGGGCGCAGCATGCCGTGAGGCCAGGCCTCAGGCTTCAGGCCTGGCGGCCCGGCGAAGGGCCGGAGCTAGGGTTAGGGTTAGGCCCCCTGTGAGGCTGAGGCTCGAGGTCGGGGTACGGACACGTGTGGGGGGACGTGTGCGGCGTAGGGCGCGGCATGCCGTGAGGCTAGGCCTCAGGCTTCAGGCCTGGCGGCCCGGCGAAGGGCCGGAGCTAGGGTTAGGGTTAGGCCCCCGCTGAGGCTGAGGCTCGAGGTCGGGGTACGGACACGTGTGGGGGGGCGTGTGCGGCGTAGGGCGCGGCATGCCGTGAGGCTAGGCCTCAGGCTTCAGGCCTGGCGGCCCGGTGAAGAGCCGGTGCTAGTGTTAGGGTTAGGACTCCGGTGAGGATGAGGCTCGAGGTCGGGGTACGGACACGTGTGGGGGGGCGTGTGCGGCGTATGGCGCGGCATGACGTGAGGCTAGGCCTTAGGCTTCAGGCCTGGCGGCCCGGCGAAGGGCCGGAGCTAGGGTTAGGGTTAGGCCCCCCGTGAGGCTGAGGCTCGAGGTCGGGGTACGGAAACGTGTGGGGGGGCGTGTGAGGTGTAGGGCGCGGCATGCCGTGAGGCTAGGCCTCAGGCTTCAGGCCTGGCGGCCCGGCGAAGGGCCGGAGCTAGGGTTAGGGTTAGGCCCCCGGTGAGGCTGAGGCTCAAGGTCGGGGTACGGACACGTGTGGGGGGGCGTGTGCGGCGTAGGGCAGGGCATGCCGTCAGGCTAGGCCTTAGGCTTCAGGCCCGGCGGCCCGGCGAAGGGCCGGAGCTAGGGTTAGGATTAGGCCCCCGGTGAGGCTGAGGCTCGAGGTCGGGGTACGGACACGTGTGGGGGGGCGTGTGCGGCGTGGGGCGCGGCATGCCGTGAGGCTAGGCCTCAGGCTTCAGGCCTGGCGGCCCGGCGAAGGGCCGGAGCTAGGGTTAGGGTTAGGCCCCCCGTGAGGCTGAGGCTCGAGGTCGGGGTACGGACACGTGTGGGGGGGGCGTGTGCGGCGTAGGGCGCGGCATGCCGTGAGGCTACGCCTCAGGCTTCAGGCCTGGCGGCCCGGCGAAGGGCCGGAGCTAGGGTTAGGGTTAGGACCCCGGTGAGGCTGAGGCTCGAGGTCGGGGTACGGACACGTGTGGGGGGGCGTGTGCGGCGTAGGGCGCGGCATGCCGTGAGGCTAGGCCTCAGGCTTCAGTCCTGGCGGCCCGGCGAAGGGCCGGAGCTAGGGTAAGGGTTAGGCCCCCCGTGAGGCTGAGGCTCGAGGTCGGGTTACGGACACGTGTGGTCGGGCGTGTGCGGTGTAGGGCGCCGCAGGCCGTGAGGCTAGGCCTCAGGCTTCAGGCCTGGCGGCCCGGCGAAGGGCCGGAGCTAGGGTTATGGTTAGGCACCCCATGAGGCTGAGGCTCGAGTTCGGGGTACGGACACGTGTGGGGGGGCGTGTGCGGCGTAGGGCGCGGCATGCCGTGAGGCTAGGCCTCAGGCTTCAGGCCTGGCGGCCCGGCGAAGGTCCGGATCTAGGGTTAGGGTTAGGTCCACGGTGAGGCTGAGGCTCGAGGTCGGGGTACGGACACGTGTGCGGGGCCGTGTGCGGCGTAGGGCGCGGCATGCCGTGAGGCTAGGCCTCAGGCTTCAGGCCTGGCGGCCCGGCGAAGGGCCGGAGCTAGGGTTAGGGTTAGGCCCACCGTGAGGCTGAGGCTCGAGGTCGGGGTACGGACACGTGTGGGGGGGCGTGTGCGGCGTAGGGCGCGGCATGCCGTGAGGCTAGGCCCCAGGCTTCAGGCCTGGCGGACCGGCGAAGGGCCGGTGCTAGGGTTAGGGTTAGGACTCCGGTGAGGATGAGGATCGAGGTCGGGGTACGGACACGTGTGGGGGGGCGTCTGCGGCGTAGGGCGCGGCGTGCCGTGAGGCTAGGCCTTAGGCTTCAGGCCTGGCGGCCCGGCGAAGGGCCGGAGCTAGGGTTAGGGTTAGGCCCCCCGTGTGGCTGAGGCTCGAGGTCGGGATACGGACACGTGTGGGGGGGCGTGTGAGGCGTAGGGCGCGGCATGCCGTGAGGCTAGGCTTCAGGCTTTAGGCCTGGCGGCCCGGCGAAGGGCCGGAGCTAGGGTTAGGGTTAGGCCCCCCGTGAGGCTGAGGCTCGAGGTCGGGGTACGGACACGTGTGGGGGGCCCTGTGCGGCGTAGGGCGCGGCATGCCGTGAGGCTAGGCCTCAGGCTTCAGGCCTGGCGGCCCGGCGAAGGGCCGGAGCTACGGTTAGGGTAAGGCCTCCCGTTAGGCTGCGGCTCGAGGTCGGTTTATGGACACGTGTGGTGGGGCGTATGCGGCGTAGGGTGCGGCATGCCGTGAGGCTAGGCCTCAGGCTTCAGGCCTGGCGGCCCGGCGAAGGGCCCGAGCTAGGGATAGGGTTAGGCCCCCCGTGAGGCTGAGGCTCGAGGTCGCGGTACGGACACGTGTGGGGGGGCGTGTGAGGCGTAGGGCGCGACATGCCGTGAGGCTAGGCCTCAGGCTTCAGGCCTGTCGGCCCGGCGAAGGGCCGGAGCTAGGGTTAGGGTTAGGCCCACCGTGAGGCTGATGCTCGAGGTCGGGGTACGGACCCGTGTGGGGGGGCGTGTGCGGCGTAGGGCGCGGCATGACGTGAGGTTAGGCCTTAGGCTTCAGGCCTGGCGGCCCGGCGAAGGGCCGGAGCTAGGGTTAGGGATAGGCCCCCCGTGAGGCTGAGGCTCGAGGTCGGGGTACGGACACGTGTGGGGGGCCGTGTGCGGCTTAGGGCGTGGCATGCCGTGAGGCTAGGCCTCAGGCTTCAGGCCTGGCGGCCCGGCGAAGGGCCGGAGCTAGGGTTAGGATTAGGCCCCCCGTGAGTCTGAGGCTCGAGGTCGGGGTACGGACACGTGTGGGGGGCCGTGTACGGCGTAGGGCGCGGCGTGCCGTGAGGCTAGGCCTCAGGCTTCAGGCCTGGCGGCCCGGCGAAGGGCCGGAGCTAGGGTTAGGGATAGGCCCCCCGGGAGGCTGAGGCTCGAGGTCGGGGTACGGATACGTGTGGGGAGGCGTGTGCGGCGTAGGGCGCGGCATGCCCTGAGGCTAGGCCTCAGGCTTCAGGCCTGGCGGCCCGGCGAAGGGCTGGAGCTAGGGTTAGGGTTAGGCCCCCGGTGAGGCTGAGGCTCGAGGTCGGGGTACGGACACGTGTGGGGGGGCGTGTGCGGCGTAGGGCGCGGCATGCCGTGAGGCTAGGCCTCAGGCTTCAGGCCTGGCGGACCGGCGAAGGGCCGGTGCTAGGGTTAGGGTTAGGACTCCGGTGAGGATGAGGATCGAGGTCGGGGTACGGACACGTGTGGGGGGGCGTCTGCGGCGTAGGGCGCGGCGTGCCGTGAGGCTAGGCCTTAGGCTTCAGGCCTGGCGGCCCGGCGAAGGGCCGGAGCTAGGGTTAGGGTTAGGCCCCCCGTGAGGCTGAGGCTCGAGGTCGGGATACGGACACGTGTGGGGGGGCGTGTGAGGCGTAGGGCGCGGCATGCCGTGAGGCTAGGCCTCAGGCTTTAGGCCTGGCGGCCCGGCGAAGGGCCGGAGCTAGGGTTAGGGTTAGGCCCCCCGTGAGGCTGAGGCTCGAGGTCGGGGTACGGACACGTGTGGGGGGCCCTGTGCGGCGTAGGGCGCGGCATGCCGTGAGGCTAGGCCTCAGGCTTCAGGCCTGGCGGCCCGGCGAAGGGCCGGAGCTACGGTTAGGGTAAGGCCTCCCGTTAGGCTGAGGCTCGAGGTCGGTTTACGGACACGTGTGGTGGGGCGTATGCGGCGTAGGGTGCGGCATGCCGTGAGGCTAGGCCTCAGGCTTCAGGCCTGGCGGCCCGGCGAAGGGCCCGAGCTAGGGATAGGGTTAGGCCCCCCGTGAGGCTGAGGCTCGAGGTCGGGGTACGGACACGTGTGGGGGGGCGTGTGAGGCGTAGGGCGCGACATGCCGTGAGGCTACGCCTCAGGCTTCAGGCCTGGCGGCCCGGCGAAGGGCCGGAGCTAGGGTTAGGGTTAGGCCCACCGTGAGGCTGATGCTCGAGGTCGGGGTACGGACCCGTGTGGGGGGGCGTGTGCGGCGTAGGGCGCGGCATGACGTGAGGTTAGGCCTTAGGCTTCAGGCCTGGCGGCCCGGCGAAGGGCCGGAGCTAGGGTTAGGGATAGGCCCTCCGTGAGGCTGAGGCTCGAGGTCGGGGTACGGACACGTGTGGGGGGCCGTGTGCGGCGTAGGGCGTGGCATGCCGTGAGGCTAGGCCTCAGGCTTCAGGCCTGGCGGCCCGGCGAAGGGCCGGAGCTAGGGTTAGGGTTAGGCCCCCCGTGAGGCTGAGGCTCGAGGTCGGGGTACGGACACGTGTGGGGGGGCGTGTGAGGCGTAGGGCGCGGCATGCCGTGAGGCTAGGCCTCAGGCTTCAGGCCTGGCGGCCCGGCGAAGGGCCGGAGCTAGGGTTAGGGTTAGGCCCCCCGTGAGGCTGAGGCTCGAGGTCGGGGTACGGATACGTGAGGGGGGCCCTTTGCGGCGTAGGGCGCGGCATGCCGTGAGGCTAGGCCTCAGGCTTCAGGCCTGGCGTCCCGGCGAAGGGCCGGAGTTAGGGTTAGGGTTAGGCCCCCCGTGAGGCTGAGGCTCGAGGTCGGGGTACGGACACGTGTAGGGGGGCCTGTGAGGCGTAGGGCGCGGCATGCCGTGAGGCTACGCCTCAGGCTTCAGGCCTGGCGGCCCGGCGAAGGGCCGGAGCTAGGGTTAGGGTTAGGCCCACCGTGAGTCTGAGGCTCGAGGTCGTGGTACGGACACGTGTGGGGCGGCGTGTGCGGCGTAGGGCGCGGCATGCCGTGAGGCTAGGCCTAAGGCTTCAGGCCTGGCGGCCCGGTGAAGGGCCGGAGCTAGGGTTAGGGATAGGCCCCCGGTGAGGCTGAGGCTCGAGGTCGGGGTACGGACACGTGTGGGGGGGCGTGCGCGGCGTAGGGCACGGCATGCCGTGAGGCTAGGCCTCAGGCTTTAGGCCTGGCTGCCCGGCGAAGGGACGGAGCTAGGGTTAGGGTTAGGCCCCCCGTGAGGCTGAGGCTCGAGGTCGGGGTAAGGACACGTGTGGGGGGGCGTGTGAGGCGTAAGGCGCGGCATGCCGTGAGGCTAGGCCTCAGGCTTCAGGCCTGGCGGCCCGGCGAAGGGCCGGAGCTAGGGTTATGGTTAGGCCCCCCGTGAGGCTGAGGCTCGAGGTCGGGGTACGGACACGTGTGGGGGGCCCTGTGCGGCGTAGGGCGCGGCATGCCGTGAGGCTAGGCCTCAGGCTTCAGTCCTGGCGGCCCGGCGAAGGGCCGGAGCTAGGGTTAGGGTAAGGCCTCCCGTTAGGCTGAGGCTCGAGGTCGGTTTACGGACACGTGTGGTGGGGCGTGTGCGGCGTAGGGTGCGGCATGACGTGAGGCTAGGCCTCAGGCTTCAGGCCTGGCGGCCCGGCGAAGGGCCGGAGCTAGGGTTAGGGTTAGGCCCCCCGTGAGGCTGAGGCTCGAGGTCGGGGTACGGACTCGTGTGGGGGGGCATGTGCGGCGTAGGGCGCGGCATGCCGTGAGGCTACGCCTCAGGCTTCAGGCCTGGCGGCCCGGCGAAGGGCCGGAGCTAGGGTTAGGGTTAGGACCCCGGTGAGGCTGAGGCTCGAGGTCGGGGTACGGACACGTGTGGGGGGGCGTGTGCGGCGTAGGGCGCGGCATGCCGTGAGGCTAGGCCTCAGGCTTCAGTCCTGGCGGCCCGGCGAAGGGCCGGAGCTAGGGTTAGGGTTAGGCCCCCCGTGAGGCTGAGGCTCGAGGTCGGGTTACGGACACGTGTCGTGGGGCGTGTGCGGTGTAGGGCGCCGCAGGCCGTGAGGCTAGGCCTCAGGCTTCAGGCCTGGCGGCCCGGCGAAGGGCCGGAGCTAGGGTTAGGGTTAGGCACCCCATGAGGCTGAGGCTCGAGGTCGGGGTACGGACACGTGTGGGGGGGCGTGTGCGGCGTAGGGCGCCGCATGCCGTGAGGCTAGGCCTCAGGCTTCAGGCCTGGCGGCCCGGCGAAGGTCCGGATCTAGGGTTAGGGTTAGGTCCCCGGTGAGGCTGAGGCTCGAGGTCGGGGTACGGACACGTGTGGGGGGGCGTGTGCGGCGTAGGGCGCGGCATGCCGTGAGGCTAGGCCTCAGGCTTCAGGCCTGGCGGCCCGGCGAAGGGCCGGAGCTAGGGTTAGGGTTAGGCCCACCGTGAGGCTGAGGCTCGAGGTCGGGGTACGGACACGTGTTGGGGGGTGTGTGGGGCGTAGGGCGCGGCATGCCGTGAGGCTAGGCCTCAGGCTTCAGGCCTGGCGGCCCGGCGAAGGGCCGGAGCTAGGGTTAGGGATAGGCCCCCCGGGAGGCTGAGGCTCGAGGTCGGGGTACGGATACGTGTGGGGAGGCGTGTGCAGCGTAGGGCGCGGCATGCCCTGAGGCTAGGCCTCAGGCTTCAGGCCTGGCGGCCCGGCGAAAGGCCGGAGCTAGGGTTAGGGTTAGGCCCCCCGTGAGGCTGAGGCTCGAGGTCGGGGTACGGACACGTGTGAGGGGCCCTGTGCGGCGTAGGGCGCGGCATGCCGTGAGGCTAGGCCTCAGGCTTCGGGCCTGGCGGCCCGGCGAATGGCCGGAGCTAGGGTTAGGATTAGGACTCCGGTGAGGCTGAGGCTCGAGGTCGGGGTACGGACACGTGTGGGGAGGCGTGTGCGGCGTAGGGCGCGGCATGCCGTGAGGCTAGGCCTCAGGCTTCAGGCCTGGCGGCCCGGCGAAGGGCCGGAGCTAGGGTTAGGGTTAGGCCCCCGGTGAGGCTGAGGCTCGAGGTTGGGGTACGGACACGTGTGGGGGGGCGTGTGCGGCGTAGGGCACGGCATGCCGTGAGGCTAGGCCTCAGGCTTCAGTCCTGGCGGCCCGGCGAAGGGCCGGAGCTAGGGTAAGGGTTAGGCCCCCCGTGAGGCTGAGGCTCGAGGTCGGGTTACGGACACGTGTGGTGGGGCGTGTGCGGTGTAGGGCGCCGCAGGCCGTGAGGCTAGGCCTCAGGCTTCAGGCCTGGCGGCCCGGCGAAGGGCCGGAGCTAGGGTTAGGGTTAGGCACCCCATGAGGCTGAGGCTCGAGGTCGGGGTACGGACACGTGTGGGGGGGCGTGTGCGGCGTAGGGCGCGGCATGCCGTGAGGCTAGGCCTCAGGCTTCAGGCCTGGCGGCCCGGCGAAGGTCCGGATCTAGGGTTAGGGTTAGGTCCACGGTGAGGCTGAGGCTCGAGGTCGGGGTACGGACACGTGTGGGGGGGCGTGTGCGGCGTAGGGCGCGGCATGCCGTGAGGCTAGGCCTCAGGCTTCAGGCCTGGCGGCCCGGCGAAGGGCCGGAGCTAGGGTTAGGGTTAGGCCCACCGTGAGGCTGAGGCTCGAGGTCGGGGTACGGACACGTGTGGGGGGGCGTGTGCGGCGTAGGGCGCGGCATGCCGTGAGGCTAGGCCTTAGGCTTCAGGCCTGGCGGCCCGGCGAAGGGCCGGAGCTAGGGTTAGGGATAGGCCCCCGGTGAGGCTGAGGCTCGAGGTCGGGGTACGGACACGTGTGGGGGGGCGTGTGCGGCGTAGAGCGCGGCATGCCGTGAGGCTAGGCCTCAGGCTTCAGGCCTGGCGGCCCGGCGAAGGGCCGGAGCTAGGGTTAGGGTTAGGCCCCCCGTGAACCTGAGGCTCGAGGTCGGGGTACGGACACGTGTGGGGGGGCGTGTGCGGCGTAGGGCGCGGCATGCCGTGAGGCTAGGCCTCAGGCTTCAGGCTTGGCGTCCCGGCGAAGGGCCGGAGTTAGGGTTAGGGTTAGGCCCCCCGTGAGGCTGAGGCTCGAGGTCGGGGTACGGGCACGTTTGGGGGGGCGTGTGCGGCGTAGGGCGCGGCATGCCGTGAGGCTAGGCCTCAGGCTTTAGGCCTGGCGGCCCGGCGAAGGGCCGGAGCTAGGGTTAGGGTTAGGCCCCCCGTGAGGCTGAGGCTCGAGGTCGGGGTACGGACACGTGTGGTGGGGCGTGTGCGGTGTAGGGCGCCGCAGGCCGTGAGGCTAGGCCTCAGGCTTCAGGCCTGGCGGCCTGGCGAAAGGCCGGAGCTAGGGTTAGGGTTAGGCACCCCATGAGGCTGAGGCTCGAGGTCGGGGTACGGACACGTGTGGGGGGGCGTGTGCGGCGTAGGGCGCCGCATGCCGTGAGGCTAGGCCTCAGGCTTCAGGCCTGGCGGCCCGGCGAAGGTCCGGATCTAGGGTTAGGGTTAGGTCCCCAGTGAGGCTGAGGCTCGAGGTCGGGGTACGGACACGTGTGGGGGGGCGTGTGCGGCGTAGGGCGCGGCATGCCGTGAGGCTAGGCCTCAGGCTTCAGGCCTGGCGGCCCGGCGAAGGGCCGGAGCTAGGGTTAGGGTTAGGCCCACCGTGAGGCTGAGGCTCGAGGTCGGGGTACGGACACGTGTGGGGGGGCGTGTGCGGCGTAGGGCGCGGCATGCCGTGAGGCTAGGCCTTAGGCTTCAGGCCTGGAGGCCCGGCGAAGGGCCGGAGCTAGGGTTCGGGATAGGCCCCCGGTGAGGCTGAGGCTCGAGGTCGGGGTACGGACACGTGTGGGGGGGCGTGTGCGGCGTAGGGCACGGCATGCCGTGAGGCTAGGCCTCAGGCTTCAGGCCTGGCGGCCCGGCGAAGGGCCGGAGCTAGGGTTAGGGTTAGGCCCCCCGTGAACCTGAGGCTCGAGGTCGGGGTACGGACACGTGTGGGGGGGCGTGTGCGGCGTAGGGCGCGGCATGCCGTGAGGCTAGGCCTCAGGCTTCAGGCCTGGCGTCCCTGCGAAGGGCCGGAGTTAGGGTTAGGGTTAGGCCCCCCGTGAGGCTGAGGCTCGAGGTCGGGGTACGGACACGTTTGGGGGGGCCTGTGCGGCGTAGGGCGCGGCATGCCGTGAGGCTAGGCCTCAGGCTTCAGGCCTGGCGGACCGGCGAAGGGCCGGAGCTAGGGTTAGGGTTAGGCCCCCCGTGACGCTGAGGTTCGAGGTCGGGGTACGGACACGTGGGGGGGGGCGTGTGCGGCGTAGGGCGCGGCATGCCTTGAGGCTAGGCCTCAGGCTTCAGGCCTGGCGGCCTGGCGAAGGGCCGGAGCTAGGGTTAGGGATAGGCCCCCCGTGAGGCTGAGGCTCGAGGTCGGGTTACGGACACGTGTGGGGGGCCGTGTGCGGCGTAGGGCGCGGCATGCCGTGAGGCTAGGCCTCAGGCTTCAGGCCTGGCGGCCCGGCGAAGGGCCGGAGCTAGGGTTAGGGTTAGGCCCCCGCTGAGGCTGAGGCTCGAGGTCGGGGTACGGACACGTGTGGGGGGGCGGGTGCGGCGTAGGGCGCGGCATGCCGTGAGGCTAGGCCTCAGGCTTCAGGCATGGCGGCCCGGCGAAGGGCCGGAGCTAGGGTTAGGATTAGGCCCCCCGTGAGGCTGAGGCTCGAGGTCGGGGTACGGACACGTGTGGGGGGGCGTGTGCGGCGTAGGGCGCGGCATGCCGTGAGGCTAGGCCTCAGGCTTCAGGCCTGGCGGCCCGGCGAAGGGCCGGAGCTAGGGTTAGGGATAGGCCCCCCGGGAGGCTGAGGCTCGAGGTCGGGGTACGGATACGTGTGGGGAGGCGTGTGCAGCGTAGGGCGCGGCATGCCGTGAGGCTAGGCCTCAGGCTTCAGGCCTGGCGGCCCGGCGAAGGGCCGGAGCTAGGGTTAGGGTTAGGCCCCCGGTGAGGCTGAGGCTCGAGGTCGGGGTACGGACACGTGTGGTGGGGCGTGTGCGGCGTATTGCGCCGCATGCCGTGAGGCTAGGCCTCAGGCTTCCGGCCTGGCGGCCCGGCGAAGGGCCAGAGCTAGGGTTAGGGTTAGGCCCCCCATGAGGCTGAGGCTCGAGGTCGGGGTATGGACACGTGTGGGGGGGCGTGTGCGGCGTACGGCGCGGCATGCCGTGAGGCTAGGCCTCAGGCTTCAGGCCTGGCGGCCCGGCGAAGGTCCGGAGCTAGGGTTAGGGTTAGGCCCCCGGTGAGGCTGAGGCTCGAGGTCGGGGTACGGACACGTGTGGAGGGGCGTGTGCGGCGTAGGGCGCGGCATGCCGTGAGGCTAGGCCTCAGGCTTCAGGCCTGGCGGCCCGGCGAAGGGCCGGAGCTAGGGTTAGGGTTAGGCCCCCCGTGAGGCTGAGGCTCGAGGTCGGTGTACGGACACGTGTGAGGGGCCCTGTGCGGCGTAGGGCGCGGCATGCCGTGAGGCTAGGCCTCAGGCTTCAGGCCTGGCGTCCCGGCGAAGGGCCGGAGTTAGGGTTAGGGTTAGGCCCCCCGTGAGGCTGAGGTTCGAGGTCGGGGTACGGACACGTGTGGGGAGGCGTGTGCGGCGTAGGGCGCGGCATGCCGTGAGGCTAGGCCTCAGGCTTCAGGCCTGGCGGCCCGGCGAAGGGCCGGAGCTAGGGTTAGGGTTAGGCCCCCGGTGAGGCTGAGGCTCGAGGTTGGGGTACGGACACGTGTGGGGGGGCGTGTGCGGCGTAGGGCACCGCATGCCGTGAGGCTAGGCCTCAGGCTTCGGGCCTGGAGGCCCGGCGAAGGGCCGGAGCTAGGGTTAGGATTAGGACTCCGGTGAGGCTGAGGCTCGAGGTCGGGGTACGGACACGTGTGGGGGGGCGTGTGCGGCGTAGGGCGCGGCATGCCGTGAGGCTAGACCTCAGGCTTCAGGCCTGGCGGCCCGGCGAAGGGCCGCAGCTAGGGTTAGGGTTAGGCCCCCCGTGAGGCTGAGGCTCGAGTTCGGGGTACGGACACGTGTGAGGGGCCCTGTGCGGCGTAGGGCGCGGCATGCCGTGAGGCTAGGCCTCAGGCTTCAGGCCTGGCGTCCCGGCGAACGGCCGGAGTTAGGGTTAGGTTTAGGCCCCCTGTGAGGCTGAGGTTCGAGGTCGGGGTACGGACACGTGTGGGGGGGCGTGTGCGGCGTAGGGCGCGGCATGCCGTGAGGCTAGGCCTCAGGCTTCAGGCCTGGCGGCCCGGCGAAGGGCCGGACCTAGGGTTCGGGTTAGGCCCCCCGTGAGGCTGAGGCTCGAGGACTGGGTACGGACACGTGTGGGGGGGGCCTGTGTGGCGTAGTGCGCGGCATGCCGTGAGGCTAGGCCTCAGGCTTCAGGCCTGGCGGCCCGGCGAAGCGCCGGAGCTAGGGTTAGGGTTAGGCCTCCGGTGAGGCTGAGGTTCGAGGTCGGGGTACGGACACGTGTGGGGGGGCGTGTGCGGCGTAGGGCGCGGCATGCCGTGAGGCTAGGCCTCAGGCTTCAGGCCTGGCGGCCCGGCGAAGGGCCGGAGCTAGGGTTAGGGTTGGGCCCCCGGTGAGGCTGAGGCTTGAGGTCGGGGTACGGACACGTGTGGGGGGGCGTGTGCGGCGTAGGGCACGGCATGCCGAGAGGCTATTCCTCAGGCTTCAGGCCTGGCGGCCCGGCGAAGGGCCGGAGCTAGGGTTAGGGTTAGGCCCCCCGTGCGGCTGAGGCTCGAGGTCGGGGTACGGACACGTGTGGGGCGGCGTGTGCGGCGTAGGGCGCGGCATGCCGTGAGGCTAGGCCTGAGGCTTCAGGCCTGGCGGCCCGGCGAAGGGCCGGAGCTAGGGTTAGGGTTAGGCCCCCGGTGAGGCTGAGGCTCGAGGTCGGGGTACGGACACGTGTGGGGGGGCGTGTGCGGCGTAGGGCAGGGCATGCCGTCAGGCTAGGCCTCAGGCTTCAGGCCTGGCGGCCCGGCGAAGGGCCGGAGCTAGGGTTAGGGTTAGGCCCCCGGTGAGGCTGAGGCTCGAGGTCGGGGTATGGACACGTGTGGGGGGGCGTGTGCAGCGTGGGGCGCGGCATGCCGTGAGGCTAGGCCTCAGGCTTCAGGCCTGGCGGCCCGGCGAAGGGCCGGAGCTAGGGTTAGGGTTAGGCCCCCCGTGAGGCTGAGGCTCAAGGTCGGGGTACGGACACGTGTGGGGGGGCGTGTGCGGCGTAGGGCGCGGCATGCCGTGAGGCTACGCCTCAGGCTTCAGGCCTGGCGGCCCGGCGAAGGGCCGGAGCTAGGGTTAGGGTTAGGACCCCGGTGAGGCTGAGGCTCGAGGTCGGGGTACGGACACGTGTGGGGGGGCGTGTGCGGCGTAGGGCGCGGCATGCCGTGAGGCTAGGCCTCAGGCTTCAGTCCTGGCGGCCCGGCGAAGGGCCGGAGCTAGGGTAAGGGTTAGGCCCCCCGTGAGGCTGAGGCTCGAGGTCGGGTTACGGACACGTGTGGTGGGGCGTGTGCGGTGTAGGGCGCCGCAGGCCGTGAGGCTAGGCCTCAGGCTTCAGGCCTGGCGGCCCGGCGAAGGGCCGGAGCTAGGGTTAGGGTTAGGCACCCCATGAGGCTGAGGCTCGAGTTCGGGGTACGGACACGTGTGGGGGGGCGTGTGCGGCGTAGGGCGCGGCATGCCGTGAGGCTAGGCCTCAGGCTTCAGGCCTGGCGGCCCGGCGAAGGTCCGGATCTAGGGTTAGGGTTAGGTCCACGGTGAGGCTGAGGCTCGAGGTCGGGGTACGGACACGTGTGGGGGGGCGTGTGCGGCGTAGGGCGCGGCATGCCGTGAGGCTAGGCCTCAGGCTTCAGGCCTGGCGGCCCGGCGAAGGGCCGGAGCTAGGGTTAGGGTTAGGCCCACCGTGAGGCTGAGGCTCGAGGTCGGGGTACGGACACGTGTGGGGGGGCGTGTGCGGCGTAGGGCGCGGCATGCCGTGAGGCTAGGCCTTAGGCTTCAGGCCTGGCGGCCCGGCGAAGGGCCGGAGCTAGGGTTAGGGATAGGCCCCCGGTGAGGCTGAGGCTCGAGGTCGGGGAACGGACACGTGTGGGGGGGCGTGTGCGGCGTAGAGCGCGGCATGCCGTGAGGCTAGGCCTCAGGCTTCAGACCTGGCGGCCCGGCGAAGGGCCGGAGCTAGGGTTAGGGTTAGGCCCCCCGTGAACCTGAGGCTCGAGGTCGGGGTACGGACACGTGTGGGGGGGCGTGTGCGGCGTAGGGCGCGGCATGCCGTGAGGCTAGGCCTCAGGCTTCAGTCCTGGCGGCCCGGCGAAGGGCCGGGGCTAGGGTTAGGGTTACGCCCCCCGTGAGGCTGAGGCTCGAGGTCGGGATACGGACATGTGTGGGGGGGCGTGTGAGGCGTAGGGCGCGGCATGCCGTGAGGCTAGGCCTCAGGCTTCAGGCCTGGCGGCCCGGCGAAGGGCCGGAGCTAGGGTTATGGTTAGGCCCCCCGTGAGGCTGAGGCTCGAGGTCGGGGTACGGACACATGTGGGGGGCCCTGTGCGGCGTAGGGCGCGGCATGCCGTGAGGCTAGGCCTCAGGCTTCAGGCCTGGCGGCCCGGCGAAGGGCCGGAGCTAGGGTTAGGCTTAGGCCCCCCGTGAGGCTGAGGCTCGAGGTCGGGGTACGGACACGTGTGGGGGGGCGTGTGAGGCGTAGGGCGCCGCATGCCGTGAGGCTAAGCCTCAGGGTTCAGGCCTGGCGGCCCGGCGAAGGGCCGGAGCTAGGGTTAGGGTTAGGCCCCCCGTGAGGCTGAGGCTCGAGGTCGGGTTACGGACACGTGTGGGGGGGAGTGTGCGGCGTAGCGTGCGGCATGCCGTGAGGCTAGGCCTCAGGCTTCAGGCCTGGCGGCCCGGCGAAGGGCCAGAGCTAGGGTTAGGGTTCGCCCCCCGTGAGGCTGAGGCTCGAGGTCGGGGTACGGACACGTGTGGGGGGGCGTGTGCGGCGTAGGGCGCGGCATGCCGTGAGGCTAGGCCTCATGCTTCAGGCCTGGCGGCCCGGTGAAGGGCCGGAGCTAGGGTTAGGGTTAGGCCCCCGGTGAGGCAGAGGCTCGAGGTCGGGGTACGGACACGTGTGGGGGGGCGTGTGTGGCGTTGGGGGCGGCATGCCGTGAGGCTAGGCCTCAGGCTTCAGGCCTGGCGGCCCGGCGAAGGGCCGGAGCTAGGGTTAGGTTTAGGCCTCTGGTGAGGCAGAGGCTCGAGGTCGGGGTACGGACACGTGTTGGGGGGCGTGTGCGGCGTAGGGGGCGGCATGCCGTGAGGCTAGGCCTCAGGCTTCAGGCCTGGCGGCCCGGCGAAGGGCCGGAGCTAGGGTTAGCGTTAGGCCCCCGGTGAGGCTGAGGTTCGAGGTCGGGGTACGGACACGTGTGGGGGGGCGTGTGCGGCGTAGGGCGCGGCATGCCGTGAGGCTTGGCCTCAGGCTTCGGGCCTGGCGGACCCGCGAAGGGCCGGAGCTAGGGTTAGGATTAGAACTCCGGTGAGGCTCAGGCACGAGGTCGGGTTACGGACACGTGTGCGGGGGCGTGTGAGGCGTAGGGCGCAGCATGCCGTGAGGCCAGGCCTCAGGCTTCAGGCCTGGCGGCCCGGCGAAGGGCCGGAGCTAGGGTTAGGGTTAGGCCCCCCGTGAGGCTGAGGCTCGAGGTCGGGGTACGGATACGTGTGCGGGGCCGTGTGCGGCGTAGGGCGCGGCATGCCGTGAGGCTAGGCCTCAGGCTTCAGGCCTGGCGGCCCGACGAAGGGCCGGAGCTAGGGTTAGGGTTAGGCCCCCCGTGAGGCTGAGGCTCGAGGTCAGGTTACGGACACGTGTGGTGGGGCGTGTGCGGCGTAGGGCGCGGCATGCCGTGAGGCTAGGCCTCAGGCTTCAGGCCTGGCGGCCCGGCGAAGGGCCGGAGCTAGGGTTAGGGTTAGGCCCCCCGTGAGCCTGAGGCTCGAGGTCGGGGTACGGACACGTGTGGGGGGGCGTGTGAGGCGTAGGGCGCCGCATGCCGTGAGGCTAAGCCTCAGGCTTCAGGCCTGGCGGCCCGGCGAAGGGCCGGAGCTAGGGTTAGGGTTAGGCCCCCCGTGAGGCTGAGGCTCGAGGTCGGGTTACGGACACGTGTGCGGGGGAGTGTGCGGCGTAGCGTGCGGCATGCCGTGAGGCTAGGCCTCAGGCTTCAGGCCTGGCGGCCCGGCGAAGGGCCGGAGCTAGGGTTAGGGTTAGGCCCCCGGTGAGGCTGAGGCTCGAGGTCGGGGTACGGACACGTGTGGGGGGGCGTGTGCGGCGTAGGGCACGTCATGCCGTGAGGCTTGGCCTCAGGCTTCGGGCCTGGCGGACCGGCGAATGGCCGGAGCTAGGGTTAGGATTAGAACTCCGGTGAGGCTCAGGCTCGAGGTCGGGTTACGGACACGTGTGCGGGGGCGTGTGAGGCGTAGGGCGCAGCATGCCGTGAGGCCAGGCCTCAGGCTTCAGGCCTGGCGGCCCGGCGAAGGGCCGGAGCTAGGGTTAGGGTTAGGCCCCCCGTGAGGCTGAGGCTCGAGGTCGGGGTACGGATACGTGTGCGGGGCCGTGTGCAGCGTAGGGCGCAGCATGCCGTGAGGCTAGGCCTCAGGCTTCAGGCCTGGCGGCCCGGCGAAGGGCCGGAGCTAGGGTTAGGGTTAGGCCCCCCGTGAGGCTGAGGCTCGAGGTCAGGTTACGGACACGTGTGGTGGGGCGTGTGCGGCGTAGGGCGCGGCATGCCGTGAGGCTAGGCCTCAGGCTTCAGGCCTGGCGGCCCGGCGAAGGGCCGGAGCTAGGGTTAGGGTTAGGCCCCCCGTGAGGCTGAGGCTCGAGGTCGGGGTACGGATACGTGTGGGGGGGCGTGTGAGGCGTAGGGCGCCGCATGCCGTGAGGCTAAGCCTCAGGCTTCAGGCCTGGCGGCCCGGCGAAGGGCCGGAGCTAGGGTTAGGGTTAGGCCCCCCGTGAGGCTGAGGCTCGAGGTCGGGTTACGGACACGTGTGGGGGGGAGTGTGCGGCGTAGCGTGCGGCATGCCGTGAGGCTAGGCCTCAGGCTTCAGGCCTGGCGGCCCGGCGAAGGGCCGGAGCTAGGGTTAGGGTTCGCCCCCCGTGAGGCTGAGGCTCGAGGTCGGGGTTCGGACACGTGTGGGGGGGCGTGTGCGGCGTAGGGCGCGGCATGCCGTGAGGCTAGGCCTCAGGCTTCGGGCCTGGCGGCCCGGTGAAGGTCCAGAGCTAGGGTTAGGGTTAGGCCTCCGGTGAGGCTGAGGCTCGAGGTCGGGGTACGGACACGTGTTGGGGGGCGTGTGCGGCGTAGGGCGCGGCATGCCGTGATGCTAGGCTTCAGGCTTCGGGCCTGGCGTCCCGGTGAAGGGCCAGAGCTAGGGTTAGGGTTAGGCCCCCGGTTAGGCTGAGGCTCGGGGTCGGGGTACGGACACGTGTTGGGGGGCGTGTGCGGCGTAGGGCGCGGCATGCCGTGAGGCTAGGCCTCAGGCTTCAGGCCTGGCGGCCCGGTGAAGGGCCGGAGCTAGGGTTAGGGTTAGGCCCCCCGTGAGGCTGAGGCTCGAGGTCGGGGTACGGACACATGTGTGGGGGCGTGTGTGGCGTAGGGCGCGGCATGCCGTGAGGCTAGGCCTCAGGCTTCGGCCCTGGCGGCCAGGCGAAAAGCCGGAGCTAGGGTTAGGGTTAGGCCCCCGGTGAGGCTGAGGTTCGAGGTCGGGGTACGGACACGTGTGGGGGGGCGTGTGCGGCGTAGGGCACGTCATGCCGTGAGGCTTGGCCTCAGGCTTCGGACCTGGCGGCCCGGCGAATGGCCGGAGCTAGGGTTAGGATTAGAACTCCGGTGAGGCTCAGGCTCGAGGTCGGGTTACGGACACGTGTGGGGGGGCCTGTGTGGCGTAGGGCGCGGCATGCCGTGAGGCTAGGCCTCAGGCTTCAGGCCTGGCGGCCCGGCGAAGGGCCGGAGCTAGGGTTAGGGTTAGGCCCCCGGTGAGGCTGAGGTTCGAGGTCGGGGTACGGACACGTGTGGGGGGGCGTGTGCGGCGTAGGGCGCGGCATGCCGTGAGGCTTGGCCTCAGGCTTCGGGCCTGGCGGACCGGCGAAGGGCCGGAGCTAGGGTTAGGATTAGAACTCCGGTGAGGCTCAGGCACGAGGTCGGGTTACGGACACGTGTGCGGGGGCGTGTGAGGCGTAGGGCGCAGCATGCCGTGAGGCCAGGCCTCAGGCTTCAGGCCTGGCGGCCCGGCGAAGGGCCGGAGCTAGGGTTAGGGTTAGGCCCCCCGTGAGGCTGAGGCTCGAGGTCGGGGTACGGATACGTGTGCGGGGCCGTGTGCGGCGTAGGGCGCGGCATGCCGTGAGGCTAGGCCTCAGGCTTCAGGCCTGGCGGCCCGACGAAGGGCCGGAGCTAGGGTTAGGGTTAGGCCCCCCGTGAGGCTGAGGCTCGAGGTCAGGTTACGGACACGTGTGGTGGGGCGTGTGCGGCGTAGGGCGCCGCATGCCGTGAGGCTAGGCCTCAGGCTTCAGGCCTGGCGGCCCGGCGAAGGGCCGGAGCTAGGGTTAGGGTTAGGCCCCCCGTGAGGCTGAGGCTCTAGGTCGGGGTACGGACACGTGTGGGGGGGCGTGTGAGGCGTAGGGCGCGGCATGCCGTGAGGATAGGCCTTAGGCTTCAGGCCTGGCGGCCCGGCGAAGGGCCGGAGCTAGGGTTAGGGTTAGGCCCCCCGTGAGGCTGAGGCTCGAGGTCGGGGTACGGACACGTGTGGAGGGGCGTGTGCGGCGTAGGGCGCGGCATGCCGTGAGGCTAGGCCTCAGGCTTCAGGCCTGGCGGCCCGGCGAAGGGCCGGAGCTAGGGTTAGGGTTAGGCCCCCTGTGAGGCTGAGGCTCGAGGTCGGGGTACGGACACGTGTGGGGGGGCGTGTGCGGCGTAGGGCGTGGCATGACGTGAGGCTAGGCCTCAGGCTTCAGGCCTGGCGGCTCGGCGAAGGGCCGGAGCTAGGGTTAGGGTTAGGCCCCCCGTGAGGCTGAGGCTCGAGGTCGGGTTACGGACACGTGTGCGGGGGCGTGTGAGGCGTAGGGCGCAGCATGCCGTGAGGCCAGGCCTCAGGCTTCAGGCCTGGCGGCCCGGCGAAGGGCCGGAGCTAGGGTTAGGGATAGGCCCCCCGTGAGGCTGAGGCTCGAGGTCGGGGTCCGGATACGTGTGCGGGGCCGTGTGCGGCGTAGGGCGCGGCATGCCGTGAGGCTAGGCCTCAGGCTTCAGGCCTGGCGGCCCGGCGAAGGGCCGGAGCTACGGTTAGGGTTAGGCCCCCCGTGAGGCTGAGGCTCGAGGTCAGGTTACGGACACGTGTGGTGGGGCGTGTGCGGCGTAGGGCGCCGCATGCCGTGAGGCTAGGCCTCAGGCTTCAGGCCTGGCGGCCCGGCGAAGGGCCGGAGCTAGGGTTAGGGTTAGGCCCCCCGTGAGGCTGAGGCTCGAGGTCGGGGTACGGACACGTGTGGGGGGGCGTGTGAGGCGTAGGGCGCGGCATGCCGTGAGGATAGGCCTTAGGCTTCAGGCCTGACGGCCCGGCGAAGGGCCGGAGCTAGGGTTAGGGTTAGGCCCCCCGTGAGGTTGAGGCTCGAGGTCGGGGTACGGACACGTGTGGAGGGGCGTGTGCGGCGTAGGGCGCGGCATGCCGTGAGGCTAGGCCTCAGGCTTCAGGCCTGGCGGCCCGGCGAAGGGCCGGAGCTAGGGTTAGGGTTAGGCCCCCGGTGAGGCTGAGGATCGAGGTCGGGGTACGGACACGTGTGGGGGGGCGTGTGCGGCGTAGAGGGCGGCATGACGTGAGGCTAGGCCTCAGGCTTCAGGCCTGGCGGCACGGCGAAGGGCCGGAGCTAGGGTTAGGGTTAGGCCCCCCGTGAGGCTGAGGCTCGAGGTCGGGGTACTGACACATGTGGGGGGCCGTGTACGGCGTAGGGCGCGGCATGCCGTGAGGCTAGGCCTCAGGCTTCAGGCCTGGCGGCCCGGCGAAGGGCCGGAGCTAGGGTTAGGGTTAGGCCCCCCGTGAGGCTGAGGCTCGAGGTCGGGGTACGGACACGTGTGGGGGGGCGTGTGAGGCGTAGGGCGCCGCATGCCGTGAGGCTAGGCCTCAGGCTTCAGGCCTGGCGGCCCGGCGAAGGACCGGAGCTAGGGTTACGGTTAGGCCCCCCATGAGGCTGAGGCTCGAGGTCGGGGTACGGACACGTGTGGGGGGGCGTTTGAGGCGTAGGGCGCGGCATGCCGTGAGGCTAGGCCTCAGGCTTCAGGCCTGGCGGCCCGGCGAAGGGCCGGAGCTAGGGTTAGGGTTAGGCCCCCCGTGAGGCTGAGGCTCGAGGTCGGGGTACGGACACGTGTGGGGGGGCGTGTGCGGCGTAGGGCGCGGCATGCCGTGAGGCTAGGCCTCAGGCTTCAGGCCTGGCGGACCGGCGAAGGGCCGGAGCTAGGGTTAGGGTTAGGCCCCCCGTAAGGCTGAGGCTCGAGGTCGGGGTACGGACACGTGTGGGGGGGCGTGTGCGGCGTTGGGTGCGGCATGCCGTGAGGCTAGGCCTCAGGCTTCAGGCCTGGCGGCCCGGCGAAGGGCCGGAGCTAGGGTTAGGGTTAGGCCCCCCGTGAGGCTGAGGCTCGAGGTCGGGGTACGGACACGTGTGGGGGGGTCGTGTGCGGCGTAGGGCGCGGCATGCCGTCAGGCTAGGCCTCAAGCTTCAGGCCTGGCGGCCCGGCGAAGGGCTGGAGCTAGGGTTAGGGTTAGGCCCCCCGTGAGGCTGAGGCTCGAGGTTGGGGTACGGACACGTGTGGGGGGGTGTGTGCGGCGTAGGGCACGGCATGCCGTGAGGCTAGGCCTCAGGCTTCGGGCCTGGCGGCCCGGCGAAGGGCTGGAGCTAGGGTTAGGATTAGGACTCCGGTGAGGCTCAGGCTCGAGGTCGGGGTACGGACACGTGTGGGGGGGCGTGTGCGGCATAGGGCGCGGCATGCCGTGAGGCTAGGCCTCAGGCTTCAGGCCTGGCGGCCCGGCGAAGGGCCGCAGCTAGGGTTAGGGTTAGGCCACCGGTGAGGATGAGGCTCGAGGTCAGGGTACGGACATGTGGGGGGGCGTGTGCGGCGTAGGGCGCGGCATGCCGTGAGGCTAGACCTCAGGCTTCAGGCCTGGCGGCCCGGCGAAGGGCCGGAGCTAGGGTTAGGGTTAGACACCCGTGAGGCTGAGGCTCGAGGTCGGGGTACGGACACGTGTGGGGGGGCGTGTGCGGCGTAGGGCGCGGCATGCCGTGAGGCTAGGCCTCAGGCTTCAGGCCTGGCGGCCCCGCGAAAGACCGGAGCTAGGGTTAGGGATAGGCCCCCCGTGAGGCTGAGGCTCGAGGTCGGGGTACGGACACGTGTGCGGGGCCGTGTGCGGCGTAGGGCGCGGCATGCCGTGAGGCTAGGACTCAGGCTTCAGGCCTGGCGGCCCGGCGAAGGGCCGGAGCTAGGGTTAGGGTTAGGCCCCCCGTGAGGCTGAGGCTCGAGGTCGGGTTACGGACACGTGTGGTGGGGCGTGTGCGGCGTAGGGCGCGGCATGCCGTGAGGCTAGGCCTCAGGCTTCAGGCCTGGCGGCCCGGCGAAGGGCCGGAGCTAGGGTTAGGGTTAGGCCCCCCGTGAGGCTGAGGCTCGAGGTCGGGGTACGGACACGTGTGGGGGGGCGTGTGCGGCGTAGGGCGCGGCATGCCGTGAGGCTAGGCCTCAGGCTTCAGGCCTGGTGGCTCGGCGAAGGGCCGGAGCTAGGGTTAGGGTTAGGCTCCCCGTGAGGCTGAGGCTCGATGTAGGGGTACGGACACGTGTGGGGGCCCGTGTGCGGCGTAGGGCGCGGCATGCCGTGAGGCTAGGCCTCAGGCTTCAGGCCTGGCGGCCCGGCGAAGGGCCGGAGCTAGGGTTAGGGTTAGGCCCCCGGTGAGGCTGAGGCTCGAGGTCGGGGTACGGACACGTGTGGGGGGGCGTGTGCGGCGTAGGGCGCGGCATGCCGTGAGGCTAGGCCTCAGGCTTCAGGCCTGTCGGCTCGGCGAAGAGCCGGAGCTAGGGTTAGGGTTAGGCTCCCCGTGAGGCTGAGGCTCGAGGTCGGGGTACGGACACGTGTGGGGGGGCGTGTGCGGCGTAGGGCGCGGCATGCTGTGAGGCTAGGCCTCAGGCTTCAGGCATGGCGGCCCGGCGAAGGGCCGGAGCTAGGGTTAGGGTTAGGCCGCCCGTGAGGCTGAGGCTCGAGGTCGGGGTACGGACACGTGTGGGGGGGCGTGTGCGGCGTAGGGCGCGGCATGCCGTGAGGCTAGGCCTCAGGCTTCAGGCCTGGCGGCCCGGCGAAGAGCCGGAGCTAGGGTTAGGTTTAGGCCCCCCGTGAGGCTGAGGCTCGAGGTCGGGGTACGGACACGTGTGGGGGGCCGTGTGCCGCATAGGGCGCGGCATGCCGTGAGGCTAGGCCTCAGGCTTCAGGCCCGGCGGCCCGGCGAAGGTCCGGAGCTAGGGTTAGGGTTAGGCCCCCGGTGAGGCTGAGGCTCGAGGTCGGGGTACGGACACGTGTGGGGGGGCGTGTGCGGTGTAGGGCGCGGCATGCCGTGAGGCTAGGCCTCAGGCTTCAGGCCTGGCGGCCCGGCGAAGGGCCGGAGCTAGGGTTTGGGTTAGGCCCCCCGTGAGGCTGAGGCTCGAGGTCGGGGTACGGACACGAGTGGGGGGGGCGTGTGCGGCGTAGGGCGCGGCATTCCGTGAGGCTAGGCCTCAGGCTTCAGGCCTGGCGGCCCGGCGAAGGGCCGGAGCTAGGGTTAGGGTTAGGCCCCCGGTGAGGCTGAGGCTCGAGGTCGGGGTACGGACACGTGTGGGGGGGCGTGTGCGGCGTAGGGCGCGGCATGCCGTGAGGCTATTCCTCAGGCTTCAGGCCTGGCGGCCCGGCGAAGGGCCGGAGCTAGGGTTAGGGTTAGGCCCCCCGTGAGGCTGAGGCTCGAGGTCGGGGTACGAACACGTGTGGGGGGCGTTTGCGGCGTAGGGCGCGGCATGCCGTGAGGCTAGGCCTCAGGCTTCAGGCCTGGCGGCCCGGCGAAGGGCCGGAGCTAGGGTTAGGGTTAGGCCCCCGGTGAGGCTGAGGCTCGAGGTCGGGGTACGGACACGTGTGGGGGGGTGTGTGCGGCGTAGGGCACGGAATGCCGTGAGGCTAGGCCTCAGGCTTCGGGCCTGGCGCCCCGGCGAAGGGCCGGAGCTAGGGTTAGGGTTAGGCCCCCCGTGAGGCTGAGGCTCGAGGTCAGGTTACGGACACGTGTGGTGGGGCGTGTGCGGCGTAGGGCGCGGCATGCCGTGAGGCTAGGCCTCAGGCTTCAGGCCTGGCGGCCCGGCGAAGGGCCGGAGCTAGGGTTAGGGTTAGGCCCCCCGTGAGGCTGAGGCTCGAGGTCGGGGTACGGATACGTGTGGGGGGGCGTGTGAGGCGTAGGGCGCCGCATGCCGTGAGGCTAAGCCTCAGGCTTCAGGCCTGGCGGCCCGGCGAAGGGCCGGAGCTAGGGTTAGGGTTAGGCCCCCCGTGAGGCTGAGGCTCGAGGTCGGGTTACGGACACGTGTGGGGGGGAGTGTGCGGCGTAGCGTGCGGCATGCCGTGAGGCTAGGCCTCAGGCTTCAGGCCTGGCGGCCCGGCGAAGGGCCGGAGCTAGGGTTAGGGTTCGCCCCCCGTGAGGCTGAGGCTCGAGGTCGGGGTTCGGACACGTGTGGGGGGGCGTGTGCGGCGTAGGGCGCGGCATGCCGTGAGGCTAGGCCTCAGGCTTCGGGCCTGGCGGCCCGGTGAAGGGCCAGAGCTAGGGTTAGGGTTAGGCCTCCGGTGAGGCTGAGGCTCGAGGTCGGGGTACGGACACGTGTTGGGGGGCGTGTGCGGCGTAGGGCGCGGCATGCCGTGAGGCTAGGCCTCAGGCTTCGGGCCTGGCGTCCCGGTGAAGGGCCAGAGCTAGGGTTAGGGTTAGGCCCCCGGTTAGGCTGAGGCTCGGGGTCGGGGTACGGACACGTGTTGGGGGGCGTGTGCGGCGTAGGGCGCGGCATGCCGTGAGGCTAGGCCTCAGGCTTCAGGCCTGGCGGCCCGGCGAAGGGCCGGAGCTAGGGTTAGGGTTAGGCCCCCCGTGAGGCTGAGGCTCGAGGTCGGGGTACGGACACATGTGTGGGGGCGTGTGTGGCGTAGGGCGCGGCATGCCGTGAGGCTAGGCCTCAGGCTTCCGCCCTGGCGGCCAGGCGAAAAGCCGGAGCTAGGGTTAGGGTTAGGCCCCCGGTGAGGCTGAGGTTCGAGGTCGGGGTACGGACACGTGTGGGGGGGCGTGTGCGGCGTATGGCACGTCATGCCGTGAGGCTTGGCCTCAGGCTTCGGACCTGGCGGCCCGGCGAATGGCCGGAGCTAGGGTTAGGATTAGAACTCCGGTGAGGCTCAGGCTCGAGGTCGGGTTACGGACACGTGTGGGGGGGCCTGTGTGGCGTAGGGCGCGGCATGCCGTGAGGCTAGGCCTCAGGCTTCAGGCCTGGCGGCCCGGCGAAGGGCCGGAGCTAGGGTTAGGGTTAGGCCCCCGGTGAGGCTGAGGTTCGAGGTCGGGGTACGGACACGTGTGGGGGGGCGTGTGCGGCGTAGGGCGCGGCATGCCGTGAGGCTTGGCCTCAGGCTTCGGGCCTGGCGGACCGGCGAAGGGCCGGAGCTAGGGTTAGGATTAGAACTCCGGTGAGGCTCAGGCACGAGGTCGGGTTACGGACACGTGTGCGGGGGCGTGTGAGGCGTAGGGCGCAGCATGCCGTGAGGCCAGGCCTCAGGCTTCAGGCCTGGCGGCCCGGCGAAGGGCCGGAGCTAGGGTTAGGGTTAGGCCCCCCGTGAGGCTGAGGCTCGAGGTCGGGGTACGGATACGTGTGCGGGGCCGTGTGCGGCGTACGGCGCGGCATGCCGTGAGGCTAGGCCTCAGGCTTCAGGCCTGGCGGCCCGACGAAGGGCCGGAGCTAGGGTTAGGGTTAGGCCCCCCGTGAGGCTGAGGCTCGAGGTCAGGTTACGGACACGTGTGGTGGGGCGTGTGCGGCGTAGGGCGCCGCATGCCGTGAGGCTAGGCCTCAGGCTTCAGGCCTGGAGGCCCGGCGAAGGGTCGGAGCTAGGGTTAGGGTTAGGCCCCCCGTGAGGCTGAGGCTCGAGGTCGGGGTACGGACACGTGTGGGGGGGCGTGTGAGGCGTAGGGCGCGGCATGCCGTGAGGATAGGCCTTAGGCTTCAGGCCTGGCGGCCCGGCGAAGGGCCGGAGCTAGGGTTAGGGTTAGGCCCCCCGTGAGGCTGAGGCTCGAGGTCGGGGTACGGACACGTGTGGAGGGGCGTGTGCGGCGTAGGGCGCGGCATGCCGTGAGGCTAGGCCTCAGGCTTCAGGCCTGGCGGCCCGGCGAAGGGCCGGAGCTAGGGTTAGGGTTAGGCCCCCTGTGAGGCTGAGGCTCGAGGTCGGGGTACGGACACGTGTGGGGGGGCGTGTGCGGCGTAGGGCGTGGCATGACGTGAGGCTAGGCCTCAGGCTTCAGGCCTGGCGGCTCGGCGAAGGGCCGGAGCTAGGGTTAGGGTTAGGCCCCCCGTGAGGCTGAGGCTCGAGGTCGGGTTACGGACACGTGTGCGGGGGCGTGTGAGGCGTAGGGCGCAGCATGCCGTGAGGCCAGGCCTCAGGCTTCAGGCCTGGCGGCCCGGCGAAGGGCCGGAGCTAGGGTTAGGGATAGGCCCCCCGTGAGGCTGAGGCTCGAGGTCGGGGTACGGATACGTGTGCGGGGCCGTGTGCGGCGTAGGGCGCGGCATGCCGTGAGGCTAGGCCTCAGGCTTCAGGCCTGGCGGCCCGGCGAAGGGCCGGAGCTACGGTTAGGGTTAGGCCCCCCGTGAGGCTGAGGCTCGAGGTCAGGTTACGGACACGTGTGGTGGGGCGTGTGCGGCGTAGGGCGCCGCATGCCGTGAGGCTAGGCCTCAGGCTTCAGGCCTGGCGGCCCGGCGAAGGGCCGGAGCTAGGGTTAGGGTTAGGCCCCCCGTGAGGCTGAGGCTCGAGGTCGGGGTACGGACACGTGTGGGGGGGCGTGTGAGGCGTAGGGCGCGGCATGCCGTGAGGATAGGCCTTAGGCTTCAGGCCTGACGGCCCGGCGAAGGGCCGGAGCTAGGGTTAGGGTTAGGCCCCCCGTGAGGTTGAGGCTCGAGGTCGGGGTACGGACACGTGTGGAGGGGCGTGTGCGGCGTAGGGCGCGGCATGCCGTGAGGCTAGGCCTCAGGCTTCAGGCCTGGCGGCCCGGCGAAGGGCCGGAGCTAGGGTTAGGGTTAGGCCCCCGGTGAGGCTGAGGATCGAGGTCGGGGTACGGACACGTGTGGGGGGGCGTGTGCGGCGTAGGGGGCGGCATGACGTGAGGCTAGGCCTCAGGCTTCAGGCCTGGCGGCACGGCGAAGGGCCGGAGCTAGGGTTAGGGTTAGGCCCCCCGTGAGGCTGAGGCTCGAGGTCGGGGTACTGACACATGTGGGGGGCCGTGTACGGCGTAGGGCGCGGCATGCCGTGAGGCTAGGCCTCAGGCTTCAGGCCTGGCGGCCCGGCGAAGGGCCGGAGCTAGGGTTAGGGTTAGGCCCCCCGTGAGGCTGAGGCTCGAGGTCGGGGTACGGACACGTGTGGGGGGGCGTGTGAGGCGTAGGGCGCCGCATGCCGTGAGGCTAGGCCTCAGGCTTCAGGCCTGGCGGCCCGGCGAAGGACCGGAGCTAGGGTTACGGTTAGGCCCCCCATGAGGCTGAGGCTCGAGGTCGGGGTACGGACACGTGTGGGGGGGCGTTTGAGGCGTAGGGCGCGGCATGCCGTGAGGCTAGGCCTCAGTCTTCAGGCCCGGCGGCCCGGCGAAGGTCCGGAGCTAGGGTTAGGGTTAGGCCCCCGGTGAGGCTGAGGCTCGAGGTCGGGGTACGGACACGTGTGGGGGGGCGTGTGCGGCGTAGGGCGCGGCATGCCGTGAGGCTAGGCCTCAGGCTTCAGGCCCGGCGGCCCGGCGAAGGGCCGGAGCTAGGGTTAGGGTTAGGCCCCCCGTGAGGCTGAGGCTCGAGGTCGGGGTACGGACACGTGTGGGGGGGCGTGTGCGGCGTAGGGCGCGGCATGCCGTGAGGCTAGGCCTCAGGCTTCAGGCCTGGCGGCCCGGCGAAGGGCCGGAGCTAGGGTTAGGGTTAGGCCCCCCGTAAGGCTGAGGCTCGAGGTCGGGGTACGGACACGTGTGGGGGGGCGTGTGCGGCGTTGGGTGCGGCATGCCGTGAGGCTAGGCCTCAGGCTTCAGGCCTGGCGGCCCGGCGAAGGGCCGGAGCTAGGGTTAGGGTTAGGCCCCCCGTGAGGCTGAGGCTCGAGGTCGGGGTACGGACACGTGTGGGGGGGTCGTGTGCGGCGTAGGGCGCGGCATGCCGTCAGGCTAGGCCTCAAGCTTCAGGCCTGGCGGCCCGGCGAAGGGCCGGAGCTAGGGTTAGGGTTAGGCCCCCCGTGAGGCTGAGGCTCGAGGTTGGGGTACGGACACGTGTGGGGGGGTGTGTGCGGCGTAGGGCACGGCATGCCGTGAGGCTAGGCCTCAGGCTTCGGCCCTGGCGGCCCGGCGAAGGGCTGGAGCTAGGGTTAGGATTAGGACTCCGGTGAGGCTCAGGCTCGAGGTCGGGGTACGGACACGTGTGGGGGGGCGTGTGCGGCGTAGGGCGCGGCATGCCGTGAGGCTAGGCCTCAGGCTTCAGGCCTGGCGGCCCGGCGAAGGGCCGCAGCTAGGGTTAGGGTTAGGCCACCGGTGAGGATGAGGCTCGAGGTCAGGGTACGGACATGTGGGGGGGCGTGTGCGGCGTAGGGCGCGGCATGCCGTGAGGCTAGACCTCAGGCTTCAGGCCTGGCGGCCCGGCGAAGGGCCGGAGCTAGGGTTAGGGTTAGACACCCATGAGGCTGAGGCTCGAGGTCGGGGTACGGACACGTGTGGGGGGGCGTGTGCGGCGTAGGGCGCGGCATGCCGTGAGGCTAGGCCTCAGGCTTCAGGCCTGGCGGCCCCGCGAAAGACCGGAGCTAGGGTTAGGGATAGGCCCCCCGTGAGGCTGAGGCTCGAGGTCGGGGTACGGACACGTGTGCGGGGCCGTGTGCGGCGTAGGGCGCGGCATGCCGTGAGGCTAGGACTCAGGCTTCAGGCCTGGCGGCCCGGCGAAGGGCCGGAGCTAGGGTTAGGGTTAGGCCCCCCGTGAGGCTGAGGCTCGAGGTCGGGTTACGGACACGTGTGGTGGGGCGTGTGCGGCGTAGGGCGCGGCATGCCGTGAGGCTAGGCCTCAGGCTTCAGGCCTGGCGGCCCGGCGAAGGGCCGGAGCTAGGGTTAGGGTTAGGCCCCCCGTGAGGCTGAGGCTCGAGGTCGGGGTACGGACACGTGTGGGGGGGCGTGTGCGGCGTAGGGCGCGGCATGCCGTGAGGCTAGGCCTCAGGCTTCAGGCCTGGTGGCTCGGCGAAGGGCCGGAGCTAGGGTTAGGGTTAGGCTCCCCGTGAGGCTGAGGCTCGATGTAGGGGTACGGACACGTGTGGGGGCCCGTGTGCGGCGTAGGGCGCGGCATGCCGTGAGGCTAGGCCTCAGGCTTCAGGCCTGGCGGCCCGGCGAAGGGCCGGAGCTAGGGTTAGGGTTAGGCCCCCGGTGAGGCTGAGGCTCGAGGTCGGGGTACGGACACGTGTGGGGGGGCGTGTGCGGCGTAGGGCGCGGCATGCCGTGAGGCTAGGCCTCAGGCTTCAGGCCTGGCGGCCCGGCGAAGGGCCGGAGCTAGGGTTAGGGTTAGGCCCCCCGTGAGGCTGAGGCTCGAGGTCGGGGTACGGACACGTGTGGGGGGGCCTGTGCGGCGTAGGGCGCGGCATGCCGTGAGGCTAGGCCTCAGGCTTCAGGCCTGGCGGCCCGGCGAAGGGCCGGAGCTAGGGTTAGGGTTAGGCCCCCCGTGAGGCTGAGGCTCGACGTCGGGGTACGGACACGTGTGGGGGGGCGTGTGCGGTGTAGGGCGCGGCATGACGTGAGGCTAGGCCTCAGGCTTCAGGCCTGTCGGCTCGGCGAAGAGCCGGAGCTAGGGTTAGGGTTAGGCTCCCCGTGAGGCTGAGGCTCGAGGTCGGGGTACGGACACGTGTGGGGGGGCGTGTGCGGCGTAGGGCGCGGCATGCTGTGAGGCTAGGCCTCAGGCTTCAGGCATGGCGGCCCGGCGAAGGGCCGGAGCTAGGGTTAGGGTTAGGCCGCCCGTGAGGCTGAGGCTCGAGGTCGGGGTACGGACACGTGTGGGGGGGCGTGTGCGGCGTAGGGCGCGGCATGCCGTGAGGCTAGGCCTCAGGCTTCAGGCCTGGCGGCCCGGCGAAGAGCCGGAGCTAGGGTTAGGTTTAGGCCCCCCGTGAGGCTGAGGCTCGAGGTCGGGGTACGGACACGTGTGGGGGGCCGTGTGCCGCATAGGGCGCGGCATGCCGTGAGGCTAGGCCTCAGGCTTCAGGCCCGGCGGCCCGGCGAAGGTCCGGAGCTAGGGTTAGGGTTAGGCCCCCGGTGAGGCTGAGGCTCGAGGTCGGGGTACGGACACGTGTGGGGGGGCGTGTGCGGTGTAGGGCGCGGCATGCCGTGAGGCTAGGCCTCAGGCTTCAGGCCTGGCGGCCCGGCGAAGGGCCGGAGCTAGGGTTTGGGTTAGGCCCCCCGTGAGGCTGAGGCTCGAGGTCGGGGTACGGACACGAGTGGGGGGGGCGTGTGCGGCGTAGGGCGCGGCATTCCGTGAGGCTAGGCCTCAGGCTTCAGGCCTGGCGGCCCGGCGAAGGGCCGGAGCTAGGGTTAGGGTTAGGCCCCCGGTGAGGCTGAGGCTCGAGGTCGGGGTACGGACACGTGTGGGGGGGCGTGTGCGGCGTAGGGCGCGGCATGCCGTGAGGCTATTCCTCAGGCTTCAGGCCTGGCGGCCCGGCGAAGGGCCGGAGCTAGGGTTAGGGTTAGGCCCCCCGTGAGGCTGAGGCTCGAGGTCGGGGTACGAACACGTGTGGGGGGCGTTTGCGGCGTAGGGCGCGGCATGCCGTGAGGCTAGGCCTCAGGCTTCAGGCCTGGCGGCCCGGCGAAGGGCCGGAGCTAGGGTTAGGGTTAGGCCCCCGGTGAGGCTGAGGCTCGAGGTCGGGGTACGGACACGTGTGGGGGGGTGTGTGCGGCGTAGGGCACGGAATGCCGTGAGGCTAGGCCTCAGGCTTCGGGCCTGGCGCCCCGGCGAAGGGCCGGAGCTAGGGTTAGGGTTAGGCCCCCCGTGAGGCTGAGGCTCGAGGTCAGGTTACGGACACGTGTGGTGGGGCGTGTGCGGCGTAGGGCGCGGCATGCCGTGAGGCTAGGCCTCAGGCTTCAGGCCTGGCGGCCCGGCGAAGGGCCGGAGCTAGGGTTAGGGTTAGGCCCCCCGTGAGGCTGAGGCTCGAGGTCGGGGTACGGATACGTGTGGGGGGGCGTGTGAGGCGTAGGGCGCCGCATGCCGTGAGGCTAAGCCTCAGGCTTCAGGCCTGGCGGCCCGGCGAAGGGCCGGAGCTAGGGTTAGGGTTAGGCCCCCCGTGAGGCTGAGGCTCGAGGTCGGGTTACGGACACGTGTGGGGGGGAGTGTGCGGCGTAGCGTGCGGCATGCCGTGAGGCTAGGCCTCAGGCTTCAGGCCTGGCGGCCCGGCGAAGGGCCGGAGCTAGGGTTAGGGTTCGCCCCCCGTGAGGCTGAGGCTCGAGGTCGGGGTTCGGACACGTGTGGGGGGGCGTGTGCGGCGTAGGGCGCGGCATGCCGTGAGGCTAGGCCTCAGGCTTCGGGCCTGGCGGCCCGGTGAAGGGCCAGAGCTAGGGTTAGGGTTAGGCCTCCGGTGAGGCTGAGGCTCGAGGTCGGGGTACGGACACGTGTTGGGGGGCGTGTGCGGCGTAGGGCGCGGCATGCCGTGAGGCTAGGCCTCAGGCTTCGGGCCTGGCGTCCCGGTGAAGGGCCAGAGCTAGGGTTAGGGTTAGGCCCCCGGTTAGGCTGAGGCTCGGGGTCGGGGTACGGACACGTGTTGGGGGGCGTGTGCGGCGTAGGGCGCGGCATGCCGTGAGGCTAGGCCTCAGGCTTCAGGCCTGGCGGCCCGGCGAAGGGCCGGAGCTAGGGTTAGGGTTAGGCCCCCCGTGAGGCTGAGGCTCGAGGTCGGGGTACGGACACATGTGTGGGGGCGTGTGTGGCGTAGGGCGCGGCATGCCGTGAGGCTAGGCCTCAGGCTTCCGCCCTGGCGGCCAGGCGAAAAGCCGGAGCTAGGGTTAGGGTTAGGCCCCCGGTGAGGCTGAGGTTCGAGGTCGGGGTACGGACACGTGTGGGGGGGCGTGTGCGGCGTATGGCACGTCATGCCGTGAGGCTTGGCCTCAGGCTTCGGACCTGGCGGCCCGGCGAATGGCCGGAGCTAGGGTTAGGATTAGAACTCCGGTGAGGCTCAGGCTCGAGGTCGGGTTACGGACACGTGTGGGGGGGCCTGTGTGGCGTAGGGCGCGGCATGCCGTGAGGCTAGGCCTCAGGCTTCAGGCCTGGCGGCCCGGCGAAGGGCCGGAGCTAGGGTTAGGGTTAGGCCCCCGGTGAGGCTGAGGTTCGAGGTCGGGGTACGGACACGTGTGGGGGGGCGTGTGCGGCGTAGGGCGCGGCATGCCGTGAGGCTTGGCCTCAGGCTTCGGGCCTGGCGGACCGGCGAAGGGCCGGAGCTAGGGTTAGGATTAGAACTCCGGTGAGGCTCAGGCACGAGGTCGGGTTACGGACACGTGTGCGGGGGCGTGTGAGGCGTAGGGCGCAGCATGCCGTGAGGCCAGGCCTCAGGCTTCAGGCCTGGCGGCCCGGCGAAGGGCCGGAGCTAGGGTTAGGGTTAGGCCCCCCGTGAGGCTGAGGCTCGAGGTCGGGGTACGGATACGTGTGCGGGGCCGTGTGCGGCGTACGGCGCGGCATGCCGTGAGGCTAGGCCTCAGGCTTCAGGCCTGGCGGCCCGACGAAGGGCCGGAGCTAGGGTTAGGGTTAGGCCCCCCGTGAGGCTGAGGCTCGAGGTCAGGTTACGGACACGTGTGGTGGGGCGTGTGCGGCGTAGGGCGCCGCATGCCGTGAGGCTAGGCCTCAGGCTTCAGGCCTGGAGGCCCGGCGAAGGGTCGGAGCTAGGGTTAGGGTTAGGCCCCCCGTGAGGCTGAGGCTCGAGGTCGGGGTACGGACACGTGTGGGGGGGCGTGTGAGGCGTAGGGCGCGGCATGCCGTGAGGATAGGCCTTAGGCTTCAGGCCTGGCGGCCCGGCGAAGGGCCGGAGCTAGGGTTAGGGTTAGGCCCCCCGTGAGGCTGAGGCTCGAGGTCGGGGTACGGACACGTGTGGAGGGGCGTGTGCGGCGTAGGGCGCGGCATGCCGTGAGGCTAGGCCTCAGGCTTCAGGCCTGGCGGCCCGGCGAAGGGCCGGAGCTAGGGTTAGGGTTAGGCCCCCTGTGAGGCTGAGGCTCGAGGTCGGGGTACGGACACGTGTGGGGGGGCGTGTGCGGCGTAGGGCGTGGCATGACGTGAGGCTAGGCCTCAGGCTTCAGGCCTGGCGGCTCGGCGAAGGGCCGGAGCTAGGGTTAGGGTTAGGCCCCCCGTGAGGCTGAGGCTCGAGGTCGGGTTACGGACACGTGTGCGGGGGCGTGTGAGGCGTAGGGCGCAGCATGCCGTGAGGCCAGGCCTCAGGCTTCAGGCCTGGCGGCCCGGCGAAGGGCCGGAGCTAGGGTTAGGGATAGGCCCCCCGTGAGGCTGAGGCTCGAGGTCGGGGTACGGATACGTGTGCGGGGCCGTGTGCGGCGTAGGGCGCGGCATGCCGTGAGGCTAGGCCTCAGGCTTCAGGCCTGGCGGCCCGGCGAAGGGCCGGAGCTACGGTTAGGGTTAGGCCCCCCGTGAGGCTGAGGCTCGAGGTCAGGTTACGGACACGTGTGGTGGGGCGTGTGCGGCGTAGGGCGCCGCATGCCGTGAGGCTAGGCCTCAGGCTTCAGGCCTGGCGGCCCGGCGAAGGGCCGGAGCTAGGGTTAGGGTTAGGCCCCCCGTGAGGCTGAGGCTCGAGGTCGGGGTACGGACACGTGTGGGGGGGCGTGTGAGGCGTAGGGCGCGGCATGCCGTGAGGATAGGCCTTAGGCTTCAGGCCTGACGGCCCGGCGAAGGGCCGGAGCTAGGGTTAGGGTTAGGCCCCCCGTGAGGTTGAGGCTCGAGGTCGGGGTACGGACACGTGTGGAGGGGCGTGTGCGGCGTAGGGCGCGGCATGCCGTGAGGCTAGGCCTCAGGCTTCAGGCCTGGCGGCCCGGCGAAGGGCCGGAGCTAGGGTTAGGGTTAGGCCCCCGGTGAGGCTGAGGATCGAGGTCGGGGTACGGACACGTGTGGGGGGGCGTGTGCGGCGTAGGGGGCGGCATGACGTGAGGCTAGGCCTCAGGCTTCAGGCCTGGCGGCACGGCGAAGGGCCGGAGCTAGGGTTAGGGTTAGGCCCCCCGTGAGGCTGAGGCTCGAGGTCGGGGTACTGACACATGTGGGGGGCCGTGTACGGCGTAGGGCGCGGCATGCCGTGAGGCTAGGCCTCAGGCTTCAGGCCTGGCGGCCCGGCGAAGGGCCGGAGCTAGGGTTAGGGTTAGGCCCCCCGTGAGGCTGAGGCTCGAGGTCGGGGTACGGACACGTGTGGGGGGGCGTGTGAGGCGTAGGGCGCCGCATGCCGTGAGGCTAGGCCTCAGGCTTCAGGCCTGGCGGCCCGGCGAAGGACCGGAGCTAGGGTTACGGTTAGGCCCCCCATGAGGCTGAGGCTCGAGGTCGGGGTACGGACACGTGTGGGGGGGCGTTTGAGGCGTAGGGCGCGGCATGCCGTGAGGCTAGGCCTCAGTCTTCAGGCCCGGCGGCCCGGCGAAGGTCCGGAGCTAGGGTTAGGGTTAGGCCCCCGGTGAGGCTGAGGCTCGAGGTCGGGGTACGGACACGTGTGGGGGGGCGTGTGCGGCGTAGGGCGCGGCATGCCGTGAGGCTAGGCCTCAGGCTTCAGGCCCGGCGGCCCGGCGAAGGGCCGGAGCTAGGGTTAGGGTTAGGCCCCCCGTGAGGCTGAGGCTCGAGGTCGGGGTACGGACACGTGTGGGGGGGCGTGTGCGGCGTAGGGCGCGGCATGCCGTGAGGCTAGGCCTCAGGCTTCAGGCCTGGCGGCCCGGCGAAGGGCCGGAGCTAGGGTTAGGGTTAGGCCCCCCGTAAGGCTGAGGCTCGAGGTCGGGGTACGGACACGTGTGGGGGGGCGTGTGCGGCGTTGGGTGCGGCATGCCGTGAGGCTAGGCCTCAGGCTTCAGGCCTGGCGGCCCGGCGAAGGGCCGGAGCTAGGGTTAGGGTTAGGCCCCCCGTGAGGCTGAGGCTCGAGGTCGGGGTACGGACACGTGTGGGGGGGTCGTGTGCGGCGTAGGGCGCGGCATGCCGTCAGGCTAGGCCTCAAGCTTCAGGCCTGGCGGCCCGGCGAAGGGCCGGAGCTAGGGTTAGGGTTAGGCCCCCCGTGAGGCTGAGGCTCGAGGTTGGGGTACGGACACGTGTGGGGGGGTGTGTGCGGCGTAGGGCACGGCATGCCGTGAGGCTAGGCCTCAGGCTTCGGCCCTGGCGGCCCGGCGAAGGGCTGGAGCTAGGGTTAGGATTAGGACTCCGGTGAGGCTCAGGCTCGAGGTCGGGGTACGGACACGTGTGGGGGGGCGTGTGCGGCGTAGGGCGCGGCATGCCGTGAGGCTAGGCCTCAGGCTTCAGGCCTGGCGGCCCGGCGAAGGGCCGCAGCTAGGGTTAGGGTTAGGCCACCGGTGAGGATGAGGCTCGAGGTCAGGGTACGGACATGTGGGGGGGCGTGTGCGGCGTAGGGCGCGGCATGCCGTGAGGCTAGACCTCAGGCTTCAGGCCTGGCGGCCCGGCGAAGGGCCGGAGCTAGGGTTAGGGTTAGACACCCATGAGGCTGAGGCTCGAGGTCGGGGTACGGACACGTGTGGGGGGGCGTGTGCGGCGTAGGGCGCGGCATGCCGTGAGGCTAGGCCTCAGGCTTCAGGCCTGGCGGCCCCGCGAAAGACCGGAGCTAGGGTTAGGGATAGGCCCCCCGTGAGGCTGAGGCTCGAGGTCGGGGTACGGACACGTGTGCGGGGCCGTGTGCGGCGTAGGGCGCGGCATGCCGTGAGGCTAGGACTCAGGCTTCAGGCCTGGCGGCCCGGCGAAGGGCCGGAGCTAGGGTTAGGGTTAGGCCCCCCGTGAGGCTGAGGCTCGAGGTCGGGTTACGGACACGTGTGGTGGGGCGTGTGCGGCGTAGGGCGCCACATGCCGTGAGGCTAGGCCTCAGGCTTCAGGCCTGGCGGCCCGGCGAAGGGCCGGAGCTAGGGTTAGGGTTAGGCCCCCCGTGAGGCTGAGGCTCGAGGTCGGGGTACGGACACGTGTGGGGGGGCGTGTGAGGCGTAGGGCGCGGCATGCCGTGAGGCTAGGCCTCAGGCTTCAGGCCTGGCGGCCCGGCGAAGGGCCGGAGCTAGGGTTAGGGTTAGGCCCCCCGTGAGGCTGAGGCTCGAGGTCGGGGTACGGACACGTGTGGGGGGGCGTGTGCGGCGTAGGGCGCGGCATGCCGTGAGGCTAGGCCTCAGGCTTCAGGCCTGGTGGCTCGGCGAAGGGCCGGAGCTAGGGTTAGGGTTAGGCTCCCCGTGAGGCTGAGGCTCGATGTAGGGGTACGGACACGTGTGGGGGCCCGTGTGCGGCGTAGGGCGCGGCATGCCGTGAGGCTAGGCCTCAGGCTTCAGGCCTGGCGGCCCGGCGAAGGGCCGGAGCTAGGGTTAGGGTTAGGCCCCCGGTGAGGCTGAGGCTCGAGGTCGGGGTACGGACACGTGTGGGGGGGCGTGTGCGGCGTAGGGCGCGGCATGCCGTGAGGCTAGGCCTCAGGCTTCAGGCCTGGCGGCCCGGCGAAGGGCCGGAGCTAGGGTTAGGGTTAGGCCCCCCGTGAGGCTGAGGCTCGAGGTCGGGGTACGGACACGTGTGGGGGGGCGTGTGCGGTGTAGGGCGCGGCATGACGTGAGGCTAGGCCTCAGGCTTCAGGCCTGTCGGCTCGGCGAAGGGCCGGAGCTAGGGTTAGGGTTAGGCTCCCCGTGAGGCTGAGGCTCGAGGTCGGGGTACGGACACGTGTGGGGGGGCGTGTGCGGCGTAGGGCGCGGCATGCTGTGAGGCTAGGCCTCAGGCTTCAGGCATGGCGGCCCGGCGAAGGGCCGGAGCTAGGGTTAGGGTTAGGCCCCCCGTGAGGCTGAGGCTCGAGGTCGGGGTACGGACACGTGTGGGGGGGCGTGTGCGGCGTAGGGCGCGGCATGCCGTGAGGCTAGGCCTCAGGCTTCAGGCCTGGCGGCCCGGCGAAGGGCCGGAGCTAGGGTTAGGGTTAGGCCCCCCGTGAGGCTGAGGCTCGAGGTCGGGGTACGGACACGTGTGGGGGGGGCGTGTGCGGCGTAGGGCGCGGCATGCCGTGAGGCTAGGCCTCAGGCTTCAGGCCTGGCGGCCCGGCGAAGGGCCGGAGCTAGGGTTAGGGTTAGGCCCCCCGTGAGGCTGAGGCTCGAGGTCGGGGTACGGACACGTGTGGGGGGGCGTGTGCGGCGTAGGGCGCGGCATGCCGTGAGGCTATTCCTCAGGCTTCAGGCCTGGCGGCCCGGCGAAGGGCCGGAGCTAGGGTTAGGGTTAGGCCTCCGGTGAGGCTCAGGCTCGAGGTCGGGTTACGGACACGTGTGCGGGGGCGTTTGCGGCGTAGGGCGCAGCATGCCGTGAGGCTAGGCCTCAGGCTTCGGGCCTGGCGGCCCGGCGAAGGACTGGAGCTAGGGTTAGGATTAGGACTCCGGTGAGGCTCAGGCTCGAGGTCGGGGTACGGACACGTGTGGGGGGGCGTGTGCGGCGTAGGGCGCGGCATGCCGTGAGGCTAGGCCTCAGGCTTCAGGCCTGGCGGCCCGGCGAAGGGCCGCAGCTAGGGTTAGGGTTAGGCCACCGGTGAGGATGAGGCTCGAGGTCAGGGTACGGACGTGTGGGGGGGCGTGTGCGGCGTAGGGCGCGGCATGCCGTGAGGCTAGACCTCAGGCTTCAGGCCCGGCGGCCCGGCGAAGGGCCGGAGCTAGGGTTAGGGTTAGACACCCGTGAGGCTGAGGCTCGAGGTCGGGGTACGGACACGTGTGGGGGGGCGTGTGTGGCGTACGGCGTGGCATGCCGTGAGGCTAGGCCTCAGGCTTCAGGCCTGGCGGCCCAGCGAAGGGCCGGACCTAGGGTTCGGGTTAGGCCCCCCGTGAGGCTGAGGCTCGAGGACGGGGTACGGACACGTGTGGGGGGGCCTGTGTGGCGTAGGGCGCGGCATGCCGTGAGGCTAGGCCTCAGGCTTCAGTCCTGGCGGCCCGGCGAAGGGCCGGAGCTACGGTTAGGGTTAGGCCCCCTGTGAGGCTGAGGTTCGAGGTCGGGGTACGGACACGTGTGGGGGGGCGTGTGCGGCGTAGGGCGCGGCATGCCGTGAGGCTAGGCCTCAGGCTTCAGGCCTGGCGGCCCGGCGAAGGGCCGGAGCTAGGGTTAGGGTTAGGCCCCCGGTGAGGCTGAGGCTTGAGGTCGGGGTACGGACACGTGTGGGGGGGCGTGTGCGGCGTAGGGCGCGGCATGCCGTGAGGCTATTCCTCAGGCTTCAGGCCTGGCGGCCCGGCGAAGAGCCGGAGCTAGGGTTAGGTTTAGGCCCCCCGTGAGGCTGAGGCTCGAGGTCGGGGTACGGACACGTGTGGGGGGCCGTGTGCCGCATAGGGCACGGCATGCCGTGAGGCTAGGCCTCAGGCTTCAGGCCCGGCGGCCCGGCGAAGGTCCGGAGCTAGGGTTAGGGTTAGGCCCCCGGTGAGGCTGAGGCTCGAAGTCGGGGTACGGACACGTGTGGGGGGGCGTGTGCGGTGTAGGGCGCGGCATGCCGTGAGGCTAGGCCTCAGGCTTCAGGCCTGGCGGCCCGGCGAAGGGCCGGAGCTAGGGTTAGGGTTAGGCCCCCCGTGAGGCTGAGGCTCGAGGTCGGGGTACGAACACGTGTGGGGGGCGTTTGCGGCGTAGGGCGCGGCATGCCGTGAGGCTAGGCCTCAGGCTTCAGGCCTGGCGGCCCGGCGAAGGGCCGGAGCTAGGGTTAGGGTTAGGCCCCTGGTGAGGCTGAGGCTCGAGGTTGGGGTACGGACACGTGTGGGGGGGTGTGTGCGGCGTAGGGCACGGAATGCCGTGAGGCTAGGCCTCAGGCTTCGGGCCTGGCGGCCCGGCGAAGGACTGGAGCTAGGGTTAGGATTAGGACTCCGGTGAGGCTCAGGCTCGAGGTCGGGGTACGGACACGTGTGGGGGGGCGTGTGCGGCGTAGGGCGCGGCATGCCGTGAGGCTAGGCCTCAGGCTTCAGGCCTGGCGGCCCGGCGAAGGGCCGCAGCTAGGGTTAGGGTTAGGCCACCGGTGAGGATGAGGCTCGAGGTCAGGGTACGGACGTGTGGGGGGGCGTGTGCGGCGTAGGGCGCGGCATGCCGTGAGGCTAGACCTCAGGCTTCAGGCCCGGCGGCCCGGCGAAGGGCCGGAGCTAGGGTTAGGGTTAGACACCCGTGAGGCTGAGGCTCGAGGTCGGGGTACGGACACGTGTGGGGGGGCGTGTGTGGCGTACGGCGTGGCATGCCGTGAGGCTAGGCCTCAGGCTTCAGGCCTGGCGGCCCAGCGAAGGGCCGGACCTAGGGTTCGGGTTAGGCCCCCCGTGAGGCTGAGGCTCGAGGACGGGGTACGGACACGTGTGGGGGGGCCTGTGTGGCGTAGGGCGCGGCATGCCGTGAGGCTAGGCCTCAGGCTTCAGTCCTGGCGGCCCGGCGAAGGGCCGGAGCTAGGGTTAGGGTTAGGCCCCCTGTGAGGCTGAGGTTCGAGGTCGGGGTACGGACACGTGTGGGGGGGCGTGTGCGGCGTAGGGCGCGGCATGCCGTGAGGCTAGGCCTCAGGCTTCAGGCCTGGCGGCCCGGCGAAGGGCCGGAGCTAGGGTTAGGGTTAGGCCCCCGGTGAGGCTGAGGCTTGAGGTCGGGGTACGGACACGTGTGGGGGGGCGTGTGCGGCGTAGGGCGCGGCATGCCGTGAGGCTAGGCCTCAGGCTTCAGGCCTGGCGGCCCGGCGAAGGGCCGGAGCTAGGGTTAGGGTTAGGCCCCCGGTGAGGCTGAGGCTTGAGGTCGGGGTACGGACACGTGTGGGGGGGCGTGTGCGGCGTAGGGCGCGGCATGCCGTGAGGCTATTCCTCAGGCTTCAGGCCTGGCGGCCCGGCGAAGGGCCGGAGCTAGGGTTAGGGTTAGGCCCCCCGTGCGGCTGAGGCTCGAGGTCTGGGTACGGACACGTGTGGGGCGGCGTGTGCGGCGTAGGGCGCGGCATGCCGTGAGGCTAGGCCTGAGGCTTCAGGCCTGGCGGCCCGGCGAAGGGCCGGAGCTAGGGTTAGGGTTAGGCCCCCCGTGAGGCTGAGGCTCGAGGTCGGGGTACGGACACGTGTGGGGGGGAGTGTGAGGCGTAGGGTGCGGCATGCCGTGAGTCTAGGCCTCAGGCTTCAGGCCTGGCGGCCCGGCGAAGGGCCGGAGCTAGGGTTAGGGTTAGGCCCCCCGTGAGGCTGAGGCTCGAGGTCGGGGTACGGACACGTGTGGGGGGGCGTGTGCGGAGTAGGGCGCGGCATGCCGTGAGGCTAGGCCTCAGGCTTCAGGCCTGGCGGCCCGGCGAAGGGCCGTAGCTAGGGTTAGGGTTAGGCCCCCGGTGAGGCTGAGGCTCGAGGTCGGGGTACGGACACGTGTGGGGGGGCGTGTGTGGCGTAGGGCATGGCATGCCGTGAGGCTAGGCCTCAGGCTTCAGGCCTGGCGGCCCGGCGAAGGGCCGCAGCTAGGGTTAGGGTTAGGCCACCGGTGAGGATGAGGCTCGAGGTCAGGGTACGGACATGTGGGGGGGCGTGTGCGGCGTAGGGCGCGGCATGCCGTGAGGCTAGACCTCAGGCTTCAGGCCTGGCGGCCCGGCGAAGGGCCGGAGCTAGGGTTAGGGTTAGACACCCGTGAGGCTGAGGCTCGAGGTCGGGGTACGGACACGTGTGGGGGGGCGTGTGCGGCGTAGGGCGCAGCATGCCGTGAGGCTAGGCCTCAGGCTTCAGGCCTGGCGGCCCCGCGAAAGACCGGAGCTAGGGTTAGGGATAGGCCCCCCGTGAGGCTGAGGCTCGAGGTCGGGGTACGGACACGTGTGCGGGGCCGTGTGCGGCGTAGGGCGCGGCATGCCGTGAGGCTAGGACTCAGGCTTCAGGCCTGGCGGCCCGGCGAAGGGCCGGAGCTAGGGTTAGGGTTAGGCCCCCCGTGAGGCTGAGGCTCGAGGTCGGGTTACGGACACGTGTGGTGGGGCGTGTGCGGCGTAGGGCGCCGCATGCCGTGAGGCTAGGCCTCAGGCTTCAGGCCTGGCGGCCCGGCGAAGGGCCGGAGCTAGGGTTAGGGTTAGGCCCCCCGTGAGGCTGAGGCTCGAGGTCGGGGTACGGACACGTGTGGGGGGGCGTGTGAGGCGTAGGGCGCGGCATGCCGTGAGGCTAGGCCTCAGGCTTCAGGCCTGGCGGCCCGGCGAAGGGCCGGAGCTAGGGTTAGGGTTAGGCCCCCCGTGAGGCTGAGGCTCGAGGTTGGGGTACGGACACGTGTGGGGGGGCGTGTGCGGCGTAGGGCGCGGCATGCCGTGAGGCTAGGCCTCAGGCTTCAGGCCTGGTGGCTCGGCGAAGGGCCGGAGCTAGGGTTAGGGTTAGGCTCCCCGTGAGGCTGAGGCTCGATGTAGGGGTACGGACACGTGTGGGGGCCCGTGTGCGGCGTAGGGCGCGGCATGCCGTGAGGCTAGGCCTCAGGCTTCAGGCCTGGCGGCCCGGCGAAGGGCCGGAGCTAGGGTTAGGGTTAGGCCCCCGGTGAGGCTGAGGCTCGAGGTCGGGGTACGGACACGTGTGGGGGGGCGTGTGCGGCGTAGGGCGCGGCATGCCGTGAGGCTAGGCCTCAGGCTTCAGGCCTGGCGGCCCGGCGAAGGGCCGGAGCTAGGGTTAGGGTTAGGCCCCCCGTGAGGCTGAGGCTCGAGGTCGGCGTACGGACACGTGTGGGGGGGCCTGTGCGGCGTAGGGCGCGGCATGCCGTGAGGCTAGGCCTCAGGCTTCAGGCCTGGCGGCCCGGCGAAGGGCCGGAGCTAGGGTTAGGGTTAGGCCCCCCGTGAGGCTGAGGCTCGAGGTCGGGGTACGGACACGTGTGGGGGGGCGTGTGCGGTGTAGGGCGCGGCATGACGTGAGGCTAGGCCTCAGGCTTCAGGCCTGTCGGCTCGGCGAAGGGCCGGAGCTAGGGTTAGGGTTAGGCTCCCCGTGAGGCTGAGGCTCGAGGTCGGGGTACGGACACGTGTGGGGGGGCGTGTGCGGCGTAGGGCGCGGCATGCTGTGAGGCTAGGCCTCAGGCTTCAGGCATGGCGGCCCGGCGAAGGGCCGGAGCTAGGGTTAGGGTTAGGCCCCCCGTGAGGCTGAGGCTCGAGGTCGGGGTACGGACACGTGTGGGGGGGCGTGTGCGGCGTAGGGCGCGGCATGCCGTGAGGCTAGGCCTCAGGCTTCAGGCCTGGCGGCCCGGCGAAGAGCCGGAGCTAGGGTTAGGTTTAGGCCCCCCGTGAGGCTGAGGCTCGAGGTCGGGGTACGGACACGTGTGGGGGGCCGTGTGCCGCATAGGGCGCGGCATGCCGTGAGGCTAGGCCTCAGGCTTCAGGCCCGGCGGCCCGGCGAAGGTCCGGAGCTAGGGTTAGGGTTAGGCCCCCGGTGAGGCTGAGGCTCGAGGTCGGGGTACGGACACGTGTGGGGGGGCGTGTGCGGTGTAGGGCGCGGCATGCCGTGAGGCTAGGCCTCAGGCTTCAGGCCTGGCGGCCCGGCGAAGGGCCGGAGCTAGGGTTAGGGTTAGGCCCCCCGTGAGGCTGAGGCTCGAGGTCGGGGTACGGACACGTGTGGGGGGGGCGTGTGCGGCGTAGGGCGCGGCATGCCGTGAGGCTAGGCCTCAGGCTTCAGGCCTGGCGGCCCGGCGAAGGGCCGGAGCTAGGGTTAGGGTTAGGCCCCCGGTGAGGCAGAGGCACGAGGTCGGGGTACGGACACGTGTGGGGGGGCGTGTGCGGCGTAGGGCGCGGCATGCCGTGAGGCTATTCCTCAGGCTTCAGGCCTGGCGGCCCGGCGAAGGGCCGGAGCTAGGGTTAGGGTTAGGCCTCCGGTGAGGCTCAGGCTCGAGGTCGGGTTACGGACACGTGTGCGGGGGCGTTTGCGGCGTAGGGCGCAGCATGCCGTGAGGCCAGGCCTCAGGCTTCAGGCCTGGCGGCCCGGCGAAGGGCCGGAGCTAGGGTTAGGGTTAGGCCCCCCGTGAGGCTGAGGCTCGAGGTCGGGGTACGGATACGTGTGCGGGGCCGTGTGCAGCGTAGGGCGCAGCATGCCGTGAGGCTAGGCCTCAGGCTTCGGGCCTGGCGGCCCGGCGAAGGACTGGAGCTAGGGTTAGGATTAGGACTCCGGTGAGGCTCAGGCTCGAGGTCGGGGTACGGACACGTGTGGGGGGGCGTGTGCGGCGTAGGGCGCGGCATGCCGTGAGGCTAGGCCTCAGGCTTCAGGCCTGGCGGCCCGGCGAAGGGCCGCAGCTAGGGTTAGGGTTAGGCCAGCGGTGAGGATGAGGCTCGAGGTCAGGGTACGGACGTGTGGGGGGGCGTGTGCGGCGTAGGGCGCGGCATGCCGTGAGGCTAGGCCTCAGGCTTCAGGCCTGGCGGCCCGACGAAGGGCCGGAGCTAGGGTTAGGGTTAGGCCCCCCGTGAGGCTGAGGCTCGAGGTCAGGTTACGGACACGTGTGGTGGGGCGTGTGCGGCGTAGGGCGCCGCATGCCGTGAGGCTAGGCCTCAGGCTTCAGGCCTGGAGGCCCGGCGAAGGGCCGGAGCTAGGGTTAGGGTTAGGCCCCCCGTGAGGCTGAGGCTCGAGGTCGGGGTACGGACACGTGTGGGGGGGCGTGTGAGGCGTAGGGCGCGGCATGCCGTGAGGATAGGCCTTAGGCTTCAGGCCTGGCGGCCCGGCGAAGGGCCGGAGCTAGGGTTAGGGTTAGGCCCCCCGTGAGGCTGAGGCTCGAGGTCGGGGTACGGACACGTGTGGAGGGGCGTGTGCGGCGTAGGGCGCGGCATGCCGTGAGGCTAGGCCTCAGGCTTCAGGCCTGGCGGCCCGGCGAAGGGCCGGAGCTAGGGTTAGGGTTAGGCCCCCTGTGAGGCTGAGGCTCGAGGTCGGGGTACGGACACGTGTGGGGGGGCGTGTGCGGCGTAGGGCGTGGCATGACGTGAGGCTAGGCCTCAGGCTTCAGGCCTGGCGGCTCGGCGAAGGGCCGGAGCTAGGGTTAGGGTTAGGCCCCCCGTGAGGCTGAGGCTCGAGGTCGGGTTACGGACACGTGTGCGGGGGCGTGTGAGGCGTAGGGCGCAGCATGCCGTGAGGCCAGGCCTCAGGCTTCAGGCCTGGCGGCCCGGCGAAGGGCCGGAGCTAGGGTTAGGGATAGGCCCCCCGTGAGGCTGAGGCTCGAGGTCGGGGTACGGATACGTGTGCGGGGCCGTGTGCGGCGTAGGGCGCGGCATGCCGTGAGGCTAGGCCTCAGGCTTCAGGCCTGGCGGCCCGGCGAAGGGCCGGAGCTACGGTTAGGGTTAGGCCCCCCGTGAGGCTGAGGCTCGAGGTCAGGTTACGGACACGTGTGGTGGGGCGTGTGCGGCGTAGGGCGCCGCATGCCGTGAGGCTAGGCCTCAGGCTTCAGGCCTGGCGGCCCGGCGAAGGGCCGGAGCTAGGGTTAGGGTTAGGCCCCCCGTGAGGCTGAGGCTCGAGGTCGGGGTACGGACACGTGTGGGGGGGCGTGTGAGGCGTAGGGCGCGGCATGCCGTGAGGATAGGCCTTAGGCTTCAGGCCTGACGGCCCGGCGAAGGGCCGGAGCTAGGGTTAGGGTTAGGCCCCCCGTGAGGTTGAGGCTCGAGGTCGGGGTACGGACACGTGTGGAGGGGCGTGTGCGGCGTAGGGCGCGGCATGCCGTGAGGCTAGGCCTCAGGCTTCAGGCCTGGCGGCCCGGCGAAGGGCCGGAGCTAGGGTTAGGGTTAGGCCCCCGGTGAGGCTGAGGATCGAGGTCGGGGTACGGACACGTGTGGGGGGGCGTGTGCGGCGTAGGGGGCGGCATGACGTGAGGCTAGGCCTCAGGCTTCAGGCCTGGCGGCACGGCGAAGGGCCGGAGCTAGGGTTAGGGTTAGGCCCCCCGTGAGGCTGAGGCTCGAGGTCGGGGTACTGACACATGTGGGGGGCCGTGTACGGCGTAGGGCGCGGCATGCCGTGAGGCTAGGCCTCAGGCTTCAGGCCTGGCGGCCCGGCGAAGGGCCGGAGCTAGGGTTAGGGTTAGGCCCCCCGTGAGGCTGAGGCTCGAGGTCGGGGTACGGACACGTGTGGGGGGGCGTGTGAGGCGTAGGGCGCCGCATGCCGTGAGGCTAGGCCTCAGGCTTCAGGCCTGGCGGCCCGGCGAAGGACCGGAGCTAGGGTTACGGTTAGGCCCCCCATGAGGCTGAGGCTCGAGGTCGGGGTACGGACACGTGTGGGGGGGCGTTTGAGGCGTAGGGCGCGGCATGCCGTGAGGCTAGGCCTCAGTCTTCAGGCCCGGCGGCCCGGCGAAGGTCCGGAGCTAGGGTTAGGGTTAGGCCCCCGGTGAGGCTGAGGCTCGAGGTCGGGGTACGGACACGTGTGGGGGGGCGTGTGCGGCGTAGGGCGCGGCATGCCGTGAGGCTAGGCCTCAGGCTTCAGGCCCGGCGGCCCGGCGAAGGGCCGGAGCTAGGGTTAGGGTTAGGCCCCCCGTGAGGCTGAGGCTCGAGGTCGGGGTACGGACACGTGTGGGGGGCCGTGTGCCGCATAGGGCGCGGCATGCCGTGAGGCTAGGCCTCAGGCTTCAGGCCCGGCGGCCCGGCGAAGGTCCGGAGCTAGGGTTAGGGTTAGGCCCCCGGTGAGGCTGAGGCTCGAAGTCGGGGTACGGACACGTGTGGGGGGGCGTGTGCGGTGTAGGGCGCGGCATGCCGTGAGGCTAGGCCTCAGGCTTCAGGCCTGGCGGCCCGGCGAAGGGCCGGAGCTAGGGTTAGGGTTAGGCCCCCCGTGAGGCTGAGGCTCGAGGTCGGGGTACGAACACGTGTGGGGGGCGTTTGCGGCGTAGGGCGCGGCATGCCGTGAGGCTAGGCCTCAGGCTTCAGGCCTGGCGGCCCGGCGAAGGGCCGGAGCTAGGGTTAGGGTTAGGCCCCTGGTGAGGCTGAGGCTCGAGGTTGGGGTACGGACACGTGTGGGGGGGTGTGTGCGGCGTAGGGCACGGAATGCCGTGAGGCTAGGCCTCAGGCTTCGGGCCTGGCGGCCCGGCGAAGGACTGGAGCTAGGGTTAGGATTAGGACTCCGGTGAGGCTCAGGCTCGAGGTCGGGGTACGGACACGTGTGGGGGGGCGTGTGCGGCGTAGGGCGCGGCATGCCGTGAGGCTAGGCCTCAGGCTTCAGGCCTGGCGGCCCGGCGAAGGGCCGCAGCTAGGGTTAGGGTTAGGCCACCGGTGAGGATGAGGCTCGAGGTCAGGGTACGGACGTGTGGGGGGGCGTGTGCGGCGTAGGGCGCGGCATGCCGTGAGGCTAGACCTCAGGCTTCAGGCCCGGCGGCCCGGCGAAGGGCCGGAGCTAGGGTTAGGGTTAGACACCCGTGAGGCTGAGGCTCGAGGTCGGGGTACGGACACGTGTGGGGGGGCGTGTGTGGCGTACGGCGTGGCATGCCGTGAGGCTAGGCCTCAGGCTTCAGGCCTGGCGGCCCAGCGAAGGGCCGGACCTAGGGTTCGGGTTAGGCCCCCCGTGAGGCTGAGGCTCGAGGACGGGGTACGGACACGTGTGGGGGGGCCTGTGTGGCGTAGGGCGCGGCATGCCGTGAGGCTAGGCCTCAGGCTTCAGTCCTGGCGGCCCGGCGAAGGGCCGGAGCTAGGGTTAGGGTTAGGCCCCCTGTGAGGCTGAGGTTCGAGGTCGGGGTACGGACACGTGTGGGGGGGCGTGTGCGGCGTAGGGCGCGGCATGCCGTGAGGCTAGGCCTCAGGCTTCAGGCCTGGCGGCCCGGCGAAGGGCCGGAGCTAGGGTTAGGGTTAGGCCCCCCGTAAGGCTGAGGCTCGAGGTCGGGGTACGGACACGTGTGGGGGGGCGTGTGCGGCGTTGGGTGCGGCATGCCGTGAGGCTAGGCCTCAGGCTTCAGGCCTGGCGGCCCGGCGAAGGGCCGGAGCTAGGGTTAGGGTTAGGCCCCCCGTGAGGCTGAGGCTCGAGGTCGGGGTACGGACACGTGTGGGGGGGTCGTGTGCGGCGTAGGGCGCGGCATGCCGTCAGGCTAGGCCTCAAGCTTCAGGCCTGGCGGCCCGGCGAAGGGCCGGAGCTAGGGTTAGGGTTAGGCCCCCCGTGAGGCTGAGGCTCGAGGTTGGGGTACGGACACGTGTGGGGGGGTGTGTGCGGCGTAGGGCACGGCATGCCGTGAGGCTAGGCCTCAGGCTTCGGGCCTGGCGGCCCGGCGAAGGGCTGGAGCTAGGGTTAGGATTAGGACTCCGGTGAGGCTCAGGCTCGAGGTCGGGGTACGGACACGTGTGGGGGGGCGTGTGCGGCGTAGGGCGCGGCATGCCGTGAGGCTAGGCCTCAGGCTTCAGGCCTGGCGGCCCGGCGAAGGGCCGCAGCTAGGGTTAGGGTTAGGCCACCGGTGAGGATGAGGCTCGAGGTCAGGGTACGGACATGTGGGGGGGCGTGTGCGGCGTAGGGCGCGGCATGCCGTGAGGCTAGACCTCAGGCTTCAGGCCTGGCGGCCCGGCGAAGGGCCGGAGCTAGGGTTAGGGTTAGACACCCGTGAGGCTGAGGCTCGAGGTCGGGGTACGGACACGTGTGGGGGGGCGTGTGCGGCGTAGGGCGCAGCATGCCGTGAGGCTAGGCCTCAGGCTTCAGGCCTGGCGGCCCCGCGAAAGACCGGAGCTAGGGTTAGGGATAGGCCCCCCGTGAGGCTGAGGCTCGAGGTCGGGGTACGGACACGTGTGCGGGGCCGTGTGCGGCGTAGGGCGCGGCATGCCGTGAGGCTAGGACTCAGGCTTCAGGCCTGGCGGCCCGGCGAAGGGCCGGAGCTAGGGTTAGGGTTAGGCCCCCCGTGAGGCTGAGGCTCGAGGTCGGGTTACGGACACGTGTGGTGGGGCGTGTGCGGCGTAGGGCGCCGCATGCCGTGAGGCTAGGCCTCAGGCTTCAGGCCTGGCGGCCCGGCGAAGGGCCGGAGCTAGGGTTAGGGTTAGGCCCCCCGTGAGGCTGAGGCTCGAGGTCGGGGTACGGACACGTGTGGGGGGGCGTGTGAGGCGTAGGGCGCGGCATGCCGTGAGGCTAGGCCTCAGGCTTCAGGCCTGGCGGCCCGGCGAAGGGCCGGAGCTAGGGTTAGGGTTAGGCCCCCCGTGAGGCTGAGGCTCGAGGTCGGGGTACGGACACGTGTGGGGGGGCGTGTGCGGCGTAGGGCGCGGCATGCCGTGAGGCTAGGCCTCAGGCTTCAGGCCTGGTGGCTCGGCGAAGGGCCGGAGCTAGGGTTAGGGTTAGGCTCCCCGTGAGGCTGAGGCTCGATGTAGGGGTACGGACACGTGTGGGGGCCCGTGTGCGGCGTAGGGCGCGGCATGCCGTGAGGCTAGGCCTCAGGCTTCAGGCCTGGCGGCCCGGCGAAGGGCCGGAGCTAGGGTTAGGGTTAGGCCCCCGGTGAGGCTGAGGCTCGAGGTCGGGGTACGGACACGTGTGGGGGGGCGTGTGCGGCGTAGGGCGCGGCATGCCGTGAGGCTAGGCCTCAGGCTTCAGGCCTGGCGGCCCGGCGAAGGGCCGGAGCTAGGGTTAGGGTTAGGCCCCCCGTGAGGCTGAGGCTCGAGGTCGGGGTACGGACACGTGTGGGGGGGCCTGTGCGGCGTAGGGCGCGGCATGCCGTGAGGCTAGGCCTCAGGCTTCAGGCCTGGCGGCCCGGCGAAGGGCCGGAGCTAGGGTTAGGGTTAGGCCCCCCGTGAGGCTGAGGCTCGAGGTCGGGGTACGGACACGTGTGGGGGGGCGTGTGCGGTGTAGGGCGCGGCATGACGTGAGGCTAGGCCTCAGGCTTCAGGCCTGTCGGCTCGGCGAAGGGCCGGAGCTAGGGTTAGGGTTAGGCTCCCCGTGAGGCTGAGGCTCGAGGTCGGGGTACGGACACGTGTGGGGGGGCGTGTGCGGCGTAGGGCGCGGCATGCTGTGAGGCTAGGCCTCAGGCTTCAGGCATGGCGGCCCGGCGAAGGGCCGGAGCTAGGGTTAGGGTTAGGCCCCCCGTGAGGCTGAGGCTCGAGGTCGGGGTACGGACACGTGTGGGGGGGCGTGTGCGGCGTAGGGCGCGGCATGCCGTGAGGCTAGGCCTCAGGCTTCAGGCCTGGCGGCCCGGCGAAGAGCCGGAGCTAGGGTTAGGTTTAGGCCCCCGGTGAGGCAGAGGCACGAGGTCGGGGTACGGACACGTGTGGGGGGGCGTGTGCGGCGTAGGGCGCGGCATGCCGTGAGGCTATTCCTCAGGCTTCAGGCCTGGCGGCCCGGCGAAGGGCCGGAGCTAGGGTTAGGGTTAGGCCTCCGGTGAGGCTCAGGCTCGAGGTCGGGTTACGGACACGTGTGCGGGGGCGTTTGCGGCGTAGGGCGCAGCATGCCGTGAGGCCAGGCCTCAGGCTTCAGGCCTGGCGGCCCGGCGAAGGGCCGGAGCTAGGGTTAGGGTTAGGCCCCCCGTGAGGCTGAGGCTCGAGGTCGGGGTACGGATACGTGTGCGGGGCCGTGTGCAGCGTAGGGCGCAGCATGCCGTGAGGCTAGGCCTCAGGCTTCGGGCCTGGCGGCCCGGCGAAGGACTGGAGCTACGGTTAGGATTAGGACTCCGGTGAGGCTCAGGCTCGAGGTCGGGGTACGGACACGTGTGGGGGGGCGTGTGCGGCGTAGGGCGCGGCATGCCGTGAGGCTAGGCCTCAGGCTTCAGGCCTGGCGGCCCGGCGAAGGGCCGCAGCTAGGGTTAGGGTTAGGCCACCGGTGAGGATGAGGCTCGAGGTCAGGGTACGGACGTGTGGGGGGGCGTGTGCGGCGTAGGGCGCGGCATGCCGTGAGGCTAGGCCTCAGGCTTCAGGCCTGGCGGCCCGACGAAGGGCCGGAGCTAGGGTTAGGGTTAGGCCCCCCGTGAGGCTGAGGCTCGAGGTCAGGTTACGGACACGTGTGGTGGGGCGTGTGCGGCGTAGGGCGCCGCATGCCGTGAGGCTAGGCCTCAGGCTTCAGGCCTGGAGGCCCGGCGAAGGGCCGGAGCTAGGGTTAGGGTTAGGCCCCCCGTGAGGCTGAGGCTCGAGGTCGGGGTACGGACACGTGTGGGGGGGCGTGTGAGGCGTAGGGCGCGGCATGCCGTGAGGATAGGCCTTAGGCTTCAGGCCTGGCGGCCCGGCGAAGGGCCGGAGCTAGGGTTAGGGTTAGGCCCCCCCGTGAGGCTGAGGCTCGAGGTCGGGGTACGGACACGTGTGGAGGGGCGTGTGCGGCGTAGGGCGCGGCATGCCGTGAGGCTAGGCCTCAGGCTTCAGGCCTGGCGGCCCGGCGAAGGGCCGGAGCTAGGGTTAGGGTTAGGCCCCCTGTGAGGCTGAGGCTCGAGGTCGGGGTACGGACACGTGTGGGGGGGCGTGTGCGGCGTAGGGCGTGGCATGACGTGAGGCTAGGCCTCAGGCTTCAGGCCTGGCGGCTCGGCGAAGGGCCGGAGCTAGGGTTAGGGTTAGGCCCCCCGTGAGGCTGAGGCTCGAGGTCGGGTTACGGACACGTGTGCGGGGGCGTGTGAGGCGTAGGGCGCGGCATGCCGTGAGGCCAGGCCTCAGGCTTCAGGCCTGGCGGCCCGGCGAAGGGCCGGAGCTAGGGTTAGGGATAGGCCCCCCGTGAGGCTGAGGCTCGAGGTCGGGGTACGGATACGTGTGCGGGGCCGTGTGCGGCGTAGGGCGCGGCATGCCGTGAGGCTAGGCCTCAGGCTTCAGGCCTGGCGGCCCGGCGAAGGGCCGGAGCTACGGTTAGGGTTAGGCCCCCCGTGAGGCTGAGGCTCGAGGTCAGGTTACGGACACGTGTGGTGGGGCGTGTGCGGCGTAGGGCGCCGCATGCCGTGAGGCTAGGCCTCAGGCTTCAGGCCTGGCGGCCCGGCGAAGGGCCGGAGCTAGGGTTAGGGTTAGGCCCCCCGTGAGGCTGAGGCTCGAGGTCGGGGTACGGACACGTGTGGGGGGGCGTGTGAGGCGTAGGGCGCGGCATGCCGTGAGGATAGGCCTTAGGCTTCAGGCCTGACGGCCCGGCGAAGGGCCGGAGCTAGGGTTAGGGTTAGGCCCCCCGTGAGGTTGAGGCTCGAGGTCGGGGTACGGACACGTGTGGAGGGGCGTGTGCGGCGTAGGGCGCGGCATGCCGTGAGGCTAGGCCTCAGGCTTCAGGCCTGGCGGCCCGGCGAAGGGCCGGAGCTAGGGTTAGGGTTAGGCCCCCGGTGAGGCTGAGGATCGAGGTCGGGGTACGGACACGTGTGGGGGGGCGTGTGCGGCGTAGGGGGCGGCATGACGTGAGGCTAGGCCTCAGGCTTCAGGCCTGGCGGCACGGCGAAGGGCCGGAGCTAGGGTTAGGGTTAGGCCCCCCGTGAGGCTGAGGCTCGAGGTCGGGGTACTGACACATGTGGGGGGCCGTGTACGGCGTAGGGCGCGGCATGCCGTGAGGCTAGGCCTCAGGCTTCAGGCCTGGCGGCCCGGCGAAGGGCCGGAGCTAGGGTTAGGGTTAGGCCCCCCGTGAGGCTGAGGCTCGAGGTCGGGGTACGGACACGTGTGGGGGGGCGTGTGAGGCGTAGGGCGCCGCATGCCGTGAGGCTAGGCCTCAGGCTTCAGGCCTGGCGGCCCGGCGAAGGACCGGAGCTAGGGTTACGGTTAGGCCCCCCATGAGGCTGAGGCTCGAGGTCGGGGTACGGACACGTGTGGGGGGGCGTTTGAGGCGTAGGGCGCGGCATGCCGTGAGGCTAGGCCTCAGTCTTCAGGCCCGGCGGCCCGGCGAAGGTCCGGAGCTAGGGTTAGGGTTAGGCCCCCGGTGAGGCTGAGGCTCGAGGTCGGGGTACGGACACGTGTGGGGGGGCGTGTGCGGCGTAGGGCGCGGCATGCCGTGAGGCTAGGCCTCAGGCTTCAGGCCCGGCGGCCCGGCGAAGGGCCGGAGCTAGGGTTAGGGTTAGGCCCCCCGTGAGGCTGAGGCTCGAGGTCGGGGTACGGACACGTGTGGGGGGCCGTGTGCCGCATAGGGCGCGGCATGCCGTGAGGCTAGGCCTCAGGCTTCAGGCCCGGCGGCCCGGCGAAGGTCCGGAGCTAGGGTTAGGGTTAGGCCCCCGGTGAGGCTGAGGCTCGAAGTCGGGGTACGGACACGTGTGGGGGGGCGTGTGCGGTGTAGGGCGCGGCATGCCGTGAGGCTAGGCCTCAGGCTTCAGGCCTGGCGGCCCGGCGAAGGGCCGGAGCTAGGGTTAGGGTTAGGCCCCCCGTGAGGCTGAGGCTCGAGGTCGGGGTACGAACACGTGTGGGGGGCGTTTGCGGCGTAGGGCGCGGCATGCCGTGAGGCTAGGCCTCAGGCTTCAGGCCTGGCGGCCCGGCGAAGGGCCGGAGCTAGGGTTAGGGTTAGGCCCCTGGTGAGCCTGAGGCTCGAGGTTGGGGTACGGACACGTGTGGGGGGGTGTGTGCGGCGTAGGGCACGGAATGCCGTGAGGCTAGGCCTCAGGCTTCGGGCCTGGCGGCCCGGCGAAGGACTGGAGCTAGGGTTAGGATTAGGACTCCGGTGAGGCTCAGGCTCGAGGTCGGGGTACGGACACGTGTGGGGGGGCGTGTGCGGCGTAGGGCGCGGCATGCCGTGAGGCTAGGCCTCAGGCTTCAGGCCTGGCGGCCCGGCGAAGGGCCGCAGCTAGGGTTAGGGTTAGGCCACCGGTGAGGATGAGGCTCGAGGTCAGGGTACGGACGTGTGGGGGGGCGTGTGCGGCGTAGGGCGCGGCATGCCGTGAGGCTAGACCTCAGGCTTCAGGCCCGGCGGCCCGGCGAAGGGCCGGAGCTAGGGTTAGGGTTAGACACCCGTGAGGCTGAGGCTCGAGGTCGGGGTACGGACACGTGTGGGGGGGCGTGTGTGGCGTACGGCGTGGCATGCCGTGAGGCTAGGCCTCAGGCTTCAGGCCTGGCGGCCCAGCGAAGGGCCGGACCTAGGGTTCGGGTTAGGCCCCCCGTGAGGCTGAGGCTCGAGGACGGGGTACGGACACGTGTGGGGGGGCCTGTGTGGCGTAGGGCGCGGCATGCCGTGAGGCTAGGCCTCAGGCTTCAGTCCTGGCGGCCCGGCGAAGGGCCGGAGCTAGGGTTAGGGTTAGGCCCCCTGTGAGGCTGAGGTTCGAGGTCGGGGTACGGACACGTGTGGGGGGGCGTGTGCGGCGTAGGGCGCGGCATGCCGTGAGGCTAGGCCTCAGGCTTCAGGCCTGGCGGCCCGGCGAAGGGCCGGAGCTAGGGTTAGGGTTAGGCCCCCGGTGAGGCTGAGGCTTGAGGTCGGGGTACGGACACGTGTGGGGGGGCGTGTGCGGCGTAGGGCGCGGCATGCCGTGAGGCTATTCCTCAGGCTTCAGGCCTGGCGGCCCGGCGAAGGGCCGGAGCTAGGGTTAGGGTTAGGCCCCCCGTGCGGCTGAGGCTCGAGGTCTGGGTACGGACACGTGTGGGGCGGCGTGTGCGGCGTAGGGCGCGGCATGCCGTGAGGCTAGGCCTGAGGCTTCAGGCCTGGCGGCCCGGCGAAGGGCCGGAGCTAGGGTTAGGGTTAGGCCCCCCGTGAGGCTGAGGCTCGAGGTCGGGGTACGGACACGTGTGGGGGGGAGTGTGAGGCGTAGGGTGCGGCATGCCGTGAGTCTAGGCCTCAGGCTTCAGGCCTGGCGGCCCGGCGAAGGGCCGGAGCTAGGGTTAGGGTTAGGCCCCCCGTGAGGCTGAGGCTCGAGGTCGGGGTACGGACACGTGTGGGGGGGCGTGTGCGGAGTAGGGCGCGGCATGCCGTGAGGCTAGGCCTCAGGCTTCAGGCCTGGCGGCCCGGCGAAGGGCCGTAGCTAGGGTTAGGGTTAGGCCCCCGGTGAGGCTGAGGCTCGAGGTCGGGGTACGGACACGTGTGGGGGGGCGTGTGTGGCGTAGGGCATGGCATGCCGTGAGGCTAGGCCTAAGGCTTCAGGCCTGGCGGCCCGGCGAAGGGCCGGAGCTAGGGTTAGGGTTAGGCCCCCCGTAAGGCTGAGGCTCGAGGTCGGGGTACGGACACGTGTGGGGGGGCGTGTGCGGCGTTGGGTGCGGCATGCCGTGAGGCTAGGCCTCAGGCTTCAGGCCTGGCGGCCCGGCGAAGGGCCGGAGCTAGGGTTAGGGTTAGGCCCCCCGTGAGGCTGAGGCTCGAGGTCGGGGTACGGACACGTGTGGGGGGGTCGTGTGCGGCGTAGGGCGCGGCATGCCGTCAGGCTAGGCCTCAAGCTTCAGGCCTGGCGGCCCGGCGAAGGGCCGGAGCTAGGGTTAGGGTTAGGCCCCCCGTGAGGCTGAGGCTCGAGGTTGGGGTACGGACACGTGTGGGGGGGTGTGTGCGGCGTAGGGCACGGCATGCCGTGAGGCTAGGCCTCAGGCTTCGGGCCTGGCGGCCCGGCGAAGGGCTGGAGCTAGGGTTAGGATTAGGACTCCGGTGAGGCTCAGGCTCGAGGTCGGGGTACGGACACGTGTGGGGGGGCGTGTGCGGCGTAGGGCGCGGCATGCCGTGAGGCTAGGCCTCAGGCTTCAGGCCTGGCGGCCCGGCGAAGGGCCGCAGCTAGGGTTAGGGTTAGGCCACCGGTGAGGATGAGGCTCGAGGTCAGGGTTCGGACATGTGGGGGGGCGTGTGCGGCGTAGGGCGCGGCATGCCGTGAGGCTAGACCTCAGGCTTCAGGCCTGGCGGCCCGGCGAAGGGCCGGAGCTAGGGTTAGGGTTAGACACCCGTGAGGCTGAGGCTCGAGGTCGGGGTACGGACACGTGTGGGGGGGCGTGTGCGGCGTAGGGCGCAGCATGCCGTGAGGCTAGGCCTCAGGCTTCAGGCCTGGCGGCCCCGCGAAAGACCGGAGCTAGGGTTAGGGATAGGCCCCCCGTGAGGCTGAGGCTCGAGGTCGGGGTACGGACACGTGTGCGGGGCCGTGTGCGGCGTAGGGCGCGGCATGCCGTGAGGCTATTCCTCAGGCTTCAGGCCTGGCGGCCCGGCGAAGGGCCGGAGCTAGGGTTAGGGTTAGGCCTCCGGTGAGGCTCAGGCTCGAGGTCGGGTTACGGACACGTGTGCGGGGGCGTTTGCGGCGTAGGGCGCAGCATGCCGTGAGGCCAGGCCTCAGGCTTCAGGCCTGGCGGCCCGGCGAAGGGCCGGAGCTAGGGTTAGGGTTAGGCCCCCCGTGAGGCTGAGGCTCGAGGTCGGGGTACGGATACGTGTGCGGGGCCGTGTGCAGCGTAGGGCGCAGCATGCCGTGAGGCTAGGCCTCAGGCTTCGGGCCTGGCGGCCCGGCGAAGGACTGGAGCTAGGGTTAGGATTAGGACTCCGGTGAGGCTCAGGCTCGAGGTCGGGGTACGGACACGTGTGGGGGGGCGTGTGCGGCGTAGGGCGCGGCATGCCGTGAGGCTAGGCCTCAGGCTTCAGGCCTGGCGGCCCGGCGAAGGGCCGCAGCTAGGGTTAGGGTTAGGCCACCGGTGAGGATGAGGCTCGAGGTCAGGGTACGGACGTGTGGGGGGGCGTGTGCGGCGTAGGGCGCGGCATGCCGTGAGGCTAGGCCTCAGGCTTCAGGCCTGGCGGCCCGACGAAGGGCCGGAGCTAGGGTTAGGGTTAGGCCCCCCGTGAGGCTGAGGCTCGAGGTCAGGTTACGGACACGTGTGGTGGGGCGTGTGCGGCGTAGGGCGCCGCATGCCGTGAGGCTAGGCCTCAGGCTTCAGGCCTGGAGGCCCGGCGAAGGGCCGGAGCTAGGGTTAGGGTTAGGCCCCCCGTGAGGCTGAGGCTCGAGGTCGGGGTACGGACACGTGTGGGGGGGCGTGTGAGGCGTAGGGCGCGGCATGCCGTGAGGATAGGCCTTAGGCTTCAGGCCTGGCGGCCCGGCGAAGGGCCGGAGCTAGGGTTAGGGTTAGGCCCCCCGTGAGGCTGAGGCTCGAGGTCGGGGTACGGACACGTGTGGAGGGGCGTGTGCGGCGTAGGGCGCGGCATGCCGTGAGGCTAGGCCTCAGGCTTCAGGCCTGGCGGCCCGGCGAAGGGCCGGAGCTAGGGTTAGGGTTAGGCCCCCTGTGAGGCTGAGGCTCGAGGTCGGGGTACGGACACGTGGGGGGGGGCGTGTGCGGCGTAGGGCGTGGCATGACGTGAGGCTAGGCCTCAGGCTTCAGGCCTGGCGGCTCGGCGAAGGGCCGGAGCTAGGGTTAGGGTTAGGCCCCCCGTGAGGCTGAGGCTCGAGGTCGGGTTACGGACACGTGTGCGGGGGCGTGTGAGGCGTAGGGCGCAGCATGCCGTGAGGCCAGGCCTCAGGCTTCAGGCCTGGCGGCCCGGCGAAGGGCCGGAGCTAGGGTTAGGGATAGGCCCCCCGTGAGGCTGAGGCTCGAGGTCGGGGTACGGATACGTGTGCGGGGCCGTGTGCGGCGTAGGGCGCGGCATGCCGTGAGGCTAGGCCTCAGGCTTCAGGCCTGGCGGCCCGGCGAAGGGCCGGAGCTACGGTTAGGGTTAGGCCCCCCGTGAGGCTGAGGCTCGAGGTCAGGTTACGGACACGTGTGGTGGGGCGTGTGCGGCGTAGGGCGCCGCATGCCGTGAGGCTAGGCCTCAGGCTTCAGGCCTGGCGGCCCGGCGAAGGGCCGGAGCTAGGGTTAGGGTTAGGCCCCCCGTGAGGCTGAGGCTCGAGGTCGGGGTACGGACACGTGTGGGGGGGCGTGTGAGGCGTAGGGCGCGGCATGCCGTGAGGATAGGCCTTAGGCTTCAGGCCTGACGGCCCGGCGAAGGGCCGGAGCTAGGGTTAGGGTTAGGCCCCCCGTGAGGTTGAGGCTCGAGGTCGGGGTACGGACACGTGTGGAGGGGCGTGTGCGGCGTAGGGCGCGGCATGCCGTGAGGCTAGGCCTCAGGCTTCAGGCCTGGCGGCCCGGCGAAGGGCCGGAGCTAGGGTTAGGGTTAGGCCCCCGGTGAGGCTGAGGATCGAGGTCGGGGTACGGACACGTGTGGGGGGGCGTGTGCGGCGTAGGGGGCGGCATGACGTGAGGCTAGGCCTCAGGCTTCAGGCCTGGCGGCACGGCGAAGGGCCGGAGCTAGGGTTAGGGTTAGGCCCCCCGTGAGGCTGAGGCTCGAGGTCGGGGTACTGACACATGTGGGGGGCCGTGTACGGCGTAGGGCGCGGCATGCCGTGAGGCTAGGCCTCAGGCTTCAGGCCTGGCGGCCCGGCGAAGGGCCGGAGCTAGGGTTAGGGTTAGGCCCCCCGTGAGGCTGAGGCTCGAGGTCGGGGTACGGACACGTGTGGGGGGGCGTGTGAGGCGTAGGGCGCCGCATGCCGTGAGGCTAGGCCTCAGGCTTCAGGCCTGGCGGCCCGGCGAAGGACCGGAGCTAGGGTTACGGTTAGGCCCCCCATGAGGCTGAGGCTCGAGGTCGGGGTACGGACACGTGTGGGGGGGCGTTTGAGGCGTAGGGCGCGGCATGCCGTGAGGCTAGGCCTCAGTCTTCAGGCCCGGCGGCCCGGCGAAGGTCCGGAGCTAGGGTTAGGGTTAGGCCCCCGGTGAGGCTGAGGCTCGAGGTCGGGGTACGGACACGTGTGGGGGGGCGTGTGCGGCGTAGGGCGCGGCATGCCGTGAGGCTAGGCCTCAGGCTTCAGGCCCGGCGGCCCGGCGAAGGGCCGGAGCTAGGGTTAGGGTTAGGCCCCCCGTGAGGATGAGGCTCGAGGTCGGGGTACGGACACGTGTGGGGGGGCGTGTGCGGCGTAGGGCGCGGCATGCCGTGAGGCTAGGCCTCAGGCTTCAGGCCTGGCGGCCCGGCGAAGGGCCGGAGCTAGGGTTAGGGTTAGGCCCCCCGTAAGGCTGAGGCTCGAGGTCGGGGTACGGACACGTGTGGGGGGGCGTGTGCGGCGTTGGGTGCGGCATGCCGTGAGGCTAGGCCTCAGGCTTCAGGCCTGGCGGCCCGGCGAAGGGCCGGAGCTAGGGTTAGGGTTAGGCCCCCCGTGAGGCTGAGGCTCGAGGTCGGGGTACGGACACGTGTGGGGGGGTCGTGTGCGGCGTAGGGCGCGGCATGCCGTCAGGCTAGGCCTCAAGCTTCAGGCCTGGCGGCCCGGCGAAGGGCCGGAGCTAGGGTTAGGGTTAGGCCCCCCGTGAGGCTGAGGCTCGAGGTTGGGGTACGGACACGTGTGGGGGTGTGTGTGCGGCGTAGGGCACGGCATGCCGTGAGGCTAGGCCTCAGGCTTCGGGCCTGGCGGCCCGGCGAAGGGCTGGAGCTAGGGTTAGGATTAGGACTCCGGTGAGGCTCAGGCTCGAGGTCGGGGTACGGACACGTGTGGGGGGGCGTGTGCGGCGTAGGGCGCGGCATGCCGTGAGGCTAGGCCTCAGGCTTCAGGCCTGGCGGCCCGGCGAAGGGCCGCAGCTAGGGTTAGGGTTAGGCCACCGGTGAGGATGAGGCTCGAGGTCAGGGTACGGACATGTGGGGGGGCGTGTGCGGCGTAGGGCGCGGCATGCCGTGAGGCTAGACCTCAGGCTTCAGGCCTGGCGGCCCGGCGAAGGGCCGGAGCTAGGGTTAGGGTTAGACACCCATGAGGCTGAGGCTCGAGGTCGGGGTACGGACACGTGTGGGGGGGCGTGTGCGGCGTAGGGCGCGGCATGCCGTGAGGCTAGGCCTCAGGCTTCAGGCCTGGCGGCCCGGCGAAGGGCCGGAGCTAGGGTTAGGGATAGGCCCCCGGTGAGGCTGAGGCTCGAGGTCGGGGTACGGACACGTGTGCGGGGCCGTGTGCGGCGTAGGGCGCGGCATGCCGTGAGGTTAGGACTCAGGCTTCAGGCCCGGCGGCCCGGCGAAGGGCCGGAGCTAGGGTTAGGGTTAGGCCCCCCGTGAGGCTGAGGCTCGAGGTCGGGGTACGGACACGTGTGGTGGGGCCTGTGCGGCGTAGGGCGCGGCATGCCGTGAGGCTAGGCCTCAGGCTTCAGGCCTGGCGGCCCGGCGAAGGGCCGGAGCTAGGGTTAGGGTTAGGCCCCCCGTGAGGCTGAGGCTCGAGGTCGGGGTACGGACACGTGTGGGGGGGCGTGTGCGGTGTAGGGCGCGGCATGACGTGAGGCTAGGCCTCAGGCTTCAGGCCTGTCGGCTCGGCGAAGGGCCGGAGCTAGGGTTAGGGTTAGGCTCCCCGTGAGGCTGAGGCTCGAGGTCGGGGTACGGACACGTGTGGGGGGGCGTGTGCGGCGTAGGGCGCGGCATGCTGTGAGGCTAGGCCTCAGGCTTCAGGCATGGCGGCCCGGCGAAGGGTCGGAGCTAGGGTTAGGGTTAGGCCCCCCGTGAGGCTGAGGCTCGAGGTCGGGGTACGGACACGTGTGGGGGGGCGTGTGCGGCGTAGGGCGCGGCATGCCGTGAGGCTAGGCCTCAGGCTTCAGGCCTGGCGGCCCGGCGAAGAGCCGGAGCTAGGGTTAGGTTTAGGCCCCCCGTGAGGCTGAGGCTCGAGGTCGGGGTACGGACACGTGTGGGGGGCCGTGTGCCGCATAGGGCGCGGCATGCCGTGAGGCTAGGCCTCAGGCTTCAGGCCCGGCGGCCCGGCGAAGGTCCGGAGCTAGGGTTAGGGTTAGGCCCCCGGTGAGGCTGAGGCTCGAGGTCGGGGTACGGACACGTGTGGGGGGGGCGTGTGCGGCGTAGGGCGCGGCATGCCGTGAGGCTAGGCCTCAGGCTTCAGGCCTGGCGGCCCGGCGAAGGGCCGGAGCTAGGGTTAGGGTTAGGCCCCCGGTGAGGCAGAGGCACGAGGTCGGGGTACGGACACGTGTGGGGGGGCGTGTGCGGCGTAGGGCGCGGCATGCCGTGAGGCTATTCCTCAGGCTTCAGGCCTGGCGGCCCGGCGAAGGGCCGGAGCTAGGGTTAGGGTTAGGCCTCCGGTGAGGCTCAGGCTCGAGGTCGGGTTACGGACACGTGTGCGGGGGCGTTTGCGGCGTAGGGCGCAGCATGCCGTGAGGCCAGGCCTCATGCTTCAGGCCTGGCGGCCCGGCGAAGGGCCGGAGCTAGGGTTAGGGTTAGGCCCCCCGTGAGGCTGAGGCTCGAGGTCGGGGTACGGATACGTGTGCGGGGCCGTGTGCAGCGTAGGGCGCAGCATGCCGTGAGGCTAGGCCTCAGGCTTCGGGCCTGGCGGCCCGGCGAAGGACTGGAGCTAGGGTTAGGATTAGGACTCCGGTGAGGCTCAGGCTCGAGGTCGGGGTACGGACACGTGTGGGGGGGCGTGTGCGGCGTAGGGCGCGGCATGCCGTGAGGCTAGGCCTCAGGCTTCAGGCCTGGCGGCCCGGCGAAGGGCCGCAGCTAGGGTTAGGGTTAGGCCACCGGTGAGGATGAGGCTCGAGGTCAGGGTACGGACGTGTGGGGGGGCGTGTGCGGCGTAGGGCGCGGCATGCCGTGAGGCTAGACCTCAGGCTTCAGGCCCGGCGGCCCGGCGAAGGGCCGGAGCTAGGGTTAGGGTTAGACACCCGTGAGGCTGAGGCTCGAGGTCGGGGTACGGACACGTGTGGGGGGGCGTGTGTGGCGTACGGCGTGGCATGCCGTGAGGCTAGGCCTCAGGCTTCAGGCCTGGCGGCCCAGCGAAGGGCCGGACCTAGGGTTCGGGTTAGGCCCCCCGTGAGGCTGAGGCTCGAGGACGGGGTACGGACACGTGTGGGGGGGCCTGTGTGGCGTAGGGCGCGGCATGCCGTGAGGCTAGGCCTCAGGCTTCAGTCCTGGCGGCCCGGCGAAGGGCCGGAGCTACGGTTAGGGTTAGGCCCCCTGTGAGGCTGAGGTTCGAGGTCGGGGTACGGACACGTGTGGGGGGGCGTGTGCGGCGTAGGGCGCGGCATGCCGTGAGGCTAGGCCTCAGGCTTCAGGCCTGGCGGCCCGGCGAAGGGCCGGAGCTAGGGTTAGGGTTAGGCCCCCGGTGAGGCTGAGGCTTGAGGTCGGGGTACGGACACGTGTGGGGGGGCGTGTGCGGCGTAGGGCGCGGCATGCCGTGAGGCTATTCCTCAGGCTTCAGGCCTGGCGGCCCGGCGAAGAGCCGGAGCTAGGGTTAGGTTTAGGCCCCCCGTGAGGCTGAGGCTCGAGGTCGGGGTACGGACACGTGTGGGGGGCCGTGTGCCGCATAGGGCGCGGCATGCCGTGAGGCTAGGCCTCAGGCTTCAGGCCCGGCGGCCCGGCGAAGGTCCGGAGCTAGGGTTAGGGTTAGGCCCCCGGTGAGGCTGAGGCTCGAAGTCAGGGTACGGACACGTGTGGGGGGGCGTGTGCGGTGTAGGGCGCGGCATGCCGTGAGGCTAGGCCTCAGGCTTCAGGCCTGGCGGCCCGGCGAAGGGCCGGTGCTAGGGTTAGGGTTAGGCCCCCCGTGAGGCTGAGGCTCGAGGTCGGGGTACGAACACGTGGGGGGCGTTTGCGGCGTAGGGCGCGGCATGCCGTGAGGCTAGGCCTCAGGCTTCAGGCCTGGCGGCCCGGCGAAGGGCCGGAGCTAGGGTTAGGGTTAGGCCCCTGGTGAGGCTGAGGCTCGAGGTTGGGGTACGGACACGTGTGGGGGGGTGTGTGCGGCGTAGGGCACGGAATGCCGTGAGGCTAGGCCTCAGGCTTCGGGCCTGGCGGCCCGGCGAAGGACTGGAGCTAGGGTTAGGATTAGGACTCCGGTGAGGCTCAGGCTCGAGGTCGGGGTACGGACACGTGTGGGGGGGCGTGTGCGGCGTAGGGCGCGGCATGCCGTGAGGCTAGGCCTCAGGCTTCAGGCCTGGCGGCCCGGCGAAGGGCCGCAGCTAGGGTTAGGGTTAGGCCACCGGTGAGGATGAGGCTCGAGGTCAGGGTACGGACGTGTGGGGGGGCGTGTGCGGCGTAGGGCGCGGCATGCCGTGAGGCTAGACCTCAGGCTTCAGGCCCGGCGGCCCGGCGAAGGGCCGGAGCTAGGGTTAGGGTTAGACACCCGTGAGGCTGAGGCTCGAGGTCGGGGTACGGACACGTGTGGGGGGGCGTGTGTGGCGTACGGCGTGGCATGCCGTGAGGCTAGGCCTCAGGCTTCAGGCCTGGCGGCCCAGCGAAGGGCCGGACCTAGGGTTCGGGTTAGGCCCCCCGTGAGGCTGAGGCTCGAGGACGGGGTACGGACACGTGTGGGGGGGCCTGTGTGGCGTAGGGCGCGGCATGCCGTGAGGCTAGGCCTCAGGCTTCAGTCCTGGCGGCCCGGCGAAGGGCCGGAGCTAGGGTTAGGGTTAGGCCCCCTGTGAGGCTGAGGTTCGAGGTCGGGGTACGGACACGTGTGGGGGGGCGTGTGCGGCGTAGGGCGCGGCATGCCGTGAGGCTAGGCCTCAGGCTTCAGGCCTGGCGGCCCGGCGAAGGGCCGGAGCTAGGGTTAGGGTTAGGCCCCCGGTGAGGCTGAGGCTTGAGGTCGGGGTACGGACACGTGTGGGGGGGCGTGTGCGGCGTAGGGCGCGGCATGCCGTGAGGCTATTCCTCAGGCTTCAGGCCTGGCGGCCCGGCGAAGGGCCGGAGCTAGGGTTAGGGTTAGGCCCCCCGTGCGGCTGAGGCTCGAGGTCTGGGTACGGACACGTGTGGGGCGGCGTGTGCGGCGTAGGGCCCGGCATGCCGTGAGGCTAGGCCTGAGGCTTCAGGCCTGGCGGCCCGGCGAAGGGCCGGAGCTAGGGTTAGGGTTAGGCCCCCCGTGAGGCTGAGGCTCGAGGTCGGGGTACGGACACGTGTGGGGGGGAGTGTGAGGCGTAGGGTGCGGCATGCCGTGAGTGTAGGCCTCAGGCTTCAGGCCTGGCGGCCCGGCGAAGGGCCGGAGCTAGGGTTAGGGTTAGGCCCCCCGTGAGGCTGAGGCTCGAGGTCGGGGTACGGACACGTGTGGGGGGGCGTGTGCGGAGTAGGGCGCGGCATGCCGTGAGGCTAGGCCTCAGGCTTCAGGCCTGGCGGCCCGGCGAAGGGCCGTAGCTAGGGTTAGGGTTAGGCCCCCGGTGAGGCTGAGGCTCGAGGTCGGGGTACGGACACGTGTGGGGGGGCGTGTGTGGCGTAGGGCATGGCATGCCGTGAGGCTAGGCCTCAGGCTTCAGGCCTGGCGGCCCGGCGAAGGGCCGGAGCTAGGGTTAGGGTTAGGCCCCCCGTAAGGCTGAGGCTCGAGGTCGGGGTACGGACACGTGTGGGGGGGCGTGTGCGGCGTTGGGTGCGGCATGCCGTGAGGCTAGGCCTCAGGCTTCAGGCCTGGCGGCCCGGCGAAGGGCCGGAGCTAGGGTTAGGGTTAGGCCCCCCGTGAGGCTGAGGCTCGAGGTCGGGGTACGGACACGTGTGGGGGGGTCGTGTGCGGCGTAGGGCGCGGCATGCCGTCAGGCTAGGCCTCAAGCTTCAGGCCTGGCGGCCCGGCGAAGGGCCGGAGCTAGGGTTAGGGTTAGGCCCCCCGTGAGGCTGAGGCTCGAGGTTGGGGTACGGACACGTGTGGGGGGGTGTGTGCGGCGTAGGGCACGGCATGCCGTGAGGCTAGGCCTCAGGCTTCGGGCCTGGCGGCCCGGCGAAGGGCTGGAGCTAGGGTTAGGATTAGGACTCCGGTGAGGCTCAGGCTCGAGGTCGGGGTACGGACACGTGTGGGGGGGCGTGTGCGGCGTAGGGCGCGGCATGCCGTGAGGCTAGGCCTCAGGCTTCAGGCCTGGCGGCCCGGCGAAGGGCCGCAGCTAGGGTTAGGGTTAGGCCACCGGTGAGGATGAGGCTCGAGGTCAGGGTACGGACATGTGGGGGGGCGTGTGCGGCGTAGGGCGCGGCATGCCGTGAGGCTAGACCTCAGGCTTCAGGCCTGGCGGCCCGGCGAAGGGCCGGAGCTAGGGTTAGGGTTAGACACCCGTGAGGCTGAGGCTCGAGGTCGGGGTACGGACACGTGTGGGGGGGCGTGTGCGGCGTAGGGCGCAGCATGCCGTGAGGCTAGGCCTCAGGCTTCAGGCCTGGCGGCCCCGCGAAAGACCGGAGCTAGGGTTAGGGATAGGCCCCCCGTGAGGCTGAGGCTCGAGGTCGGGGTACGGACACGTGTGCGGGGCCGTGTGCGGCGTAGGGCGCGGCATGCCGTGAGGCTAGGACTCAGGCTTCAGGCCTGGCGGCCCGGCGAAGGGCCGGAGCTAGGGTTAGGGTTAGGCCCCCCGTGAGGCTGAGGCTCGAGGTCGGGTTACGGACACGTGTGGTGGGGCGTGTGCGGCGTAGGGCGCCGCATGCCGTGAGGCTAGGCCTCAGGCTTCAGGCCTGGCGGCCCGGCGAAGGGCCGGAGCTAGGGTTAGGGTTAGGCCCCCCGTGAGGCTGAGGCTCGAGGTCGGGGTACGGACACGTGTGGGGGGGCGTGTGAGGCGTAGGGCGCGGCATGCCGTGAGGCTAGGCCTCAGGCTTCAGGCCTGGCGGCCCGGCGAAGGGCCGGAGCTAGGGTTAGGGTTAGGCCCCCCGTGAGGCTGAGGCTCGAGGTCGGGGTACGGACACGTGTGGGGGGGCGTGTGCGGCGTAGGGCGCGGCATGCCGTGAGGCTAGGCCTCAGGCTTCAGGCCTGGTGGCTCGGCGAAGGGCCGGAGCTAGGGTTAGGGTTAGGCTCCCCGTGAGGCTGAGGCTCGATGTAGGGGTACGGACACGTGTGGGGGCCCGTGTGCGGCGTAGGGCGCGGCATGCCGTGAGGCTAGGCCTCAGGCTTCAGGCCTGGCGGCCCGGCGAAGGGCCGGAGCTAGGGTTAGGGTTAGGCCCCCGGTGAGGCTGAGGGTCGAGGTCGGGGTACGGACACGTGTGGGGGGGCGTGTGCGGCGTAGGGCGCGGCATGCCGTGAGGCTAGGCCTCAGGCTTCAGGCCTGGCGGCCCGGCGAAGGGCCGGAGCTAGGGTTAGGGTTAGGCCCCCCGTGAGGCTGAGGCTCTAGGTCGGGGTAAGGACACGTGTGGGGGGGCCTGTGCGGCGTAGGGCGCGGCATGCCGTGAGGCTAGGCCTCAGGCTTCAGGCCTGGCGGCCCGGCGAAGGGCCGGAGCTAGGGTTAGGGTTAGGCCCCCCGTGAGGCTGAGGCTCGAGGTCGGGGTACGGACACGTGTGGGGGGGCGTGTGCGGCGTAGGGCGCGGCATGACGTGAGGCTAGGCCTCAGGCTTCAGGCCTGTCGGCTCGGCGAAGGGCCGGAGCTAGGGTTAGGGTTAGGCTCCCCGTGAGGCTGAGGCTCGAGGTCGGGGTACGGACACGTGTGGGGGGGCGTGTGCGGCGTAGGGCGCGGCATGCTGTGAGGCTAGGCCTCAGGCTTCAGGCATGGCGGCCCGGCGAAGGGCCGGAGCTAGGGTTAGGGTTAGGCCCCCCGTGAGGCTGAGGCTCGAGGTCGGGGTACGGACACGTGTGGGGGGGCGTGTGCGGCGTAGGGCGCGGCATGCCGTGAGGCTAGGCCTCAGGCTTCAGGCCTGGCGGCCCGGCGAAGAGCCGGAGCTAGGGTTAGGTTTAGGCCCCCCGTGAGGCTGAGGCTCGAGGTCGGGGTACGGACACGTGTGGGGGGCCGTGTGCCGCATAGGGCGCGGCATGCCGTGAGGCTAGGCCTCAGGCTTCAGGCCCGGCGGCCCGGCGAAGGTCCGGAGCTAGGGTTAGGGTTAGGCCCCCGGTGAGGCTGAGGCTCGAGGTCGGGGTACGGACACGTGTGGGGGGGCGTGTGCGGTGTAGGGCGCGGCATGCCGTGAGGCTAGGCCTCAGGCTTCAGGCCTGGCGGCCCGGCGAAGGGCCGGAGCTAGGGTTAGGGTTAGGCCCCCCGTGAGGCTGAGGCTCGAGGTCGGGGTACGGACACGTGTGGGGGGGGCGTGTGCGGCGTAGGGCGCGGCATGCCGTGAGGCTAGGCCTCAGGCTTCAGGCCTGGCGGCCCGGCGAAGGGCCGGAGCTAGGGTTAGGGTTAGGCCCCCGGTGAGGCAGAGGCACGAGGTCGGGGTACGGACACGTGTGGGGGGGCGTGTGCGGCGTAGGGCGCGGCATGCCGTGAGGCTATTCCTCAGGCTTCAGGCCTGGCGGCCCGGCGAAGGGCCGGAGCTAGGGTTAGGGTTAGGCCTCCGGTGAGGCTCAGGCTCGAGGTCGGGTTACGGACACGTGTGCGGGGGCGTTTGCGGCGTAGGGCGCAGCATGCCGTGAGGCCAGGCCTCAGGCTTCAGGCCTGGCGGCCCGGCGAAGGGCCGGAGCTAGGGTTAGGGTTAGGCCCCCCGTGAGGCTGAGGCTCGAGGTCGGGGTACGGATACGTGTGCGGGGCCGTGTGCAGCGTAGGGCGCAGCATGCCGTGAGGCTAGGCCTCAGGCTTCGGGCCTGGCGGCCCGGCGAAGGACTGGAGCTAGGGTTAGGATTAGGACTCCGGTGAGGCTCAGGCTCGAGGTCGGGGTACGGACACGTGTGGGGGGGCGTGTGCGGCGTAGGGCGCGGCATGCCGTGAGGCTAGGCCTCAGGCTTCAGGCCTGGCGGCCCGGCGAAGGGCCGCAGCTAGGGTTAGGGTTAGGCCACCGGTGAGGATGAGGCTCGAGGTCAGGGTACGGACGTGTGGGGGGGCGTGTGCGGCGTAGGGCGCGGCATGCCGTGAGGCTAGACCTCAGGCTTCAGGCCCGGCGGCCCGGCGAAGGGCCGGAGCTAGGGTTAGGGTTAGACACCCGTGAGGCTGAGGCTCGAGGTCGGGGTACGGACACGTGTGGGGGGGCGTGTGTGGCGTACGGCGTGGCATGCCGTGAGGCTAGGCCTCAGGCTTCAGGCCTGGCGGCCCAGCGAAGGGCCGGACCTAGGGTTCGGGTTAGGCCCCCCGTGAGGCTGAGGCTCGAGGACGGGGTACGGACACGTGTGGGGGGGCCTGTGTGGCGTAGGGCGCGGCATGCCGTGAGGCTAGGCCTCAGGCTTCAGTCCTGGCGGCCCGGCGAAGGGCCGGAGCTAGGGTTAGGGTTAGGCCCCCTGTGAGGCTGAGGTTCGAGGTCGGGGTACGGACACGTGTGGGGGGGCGTGTGCGGCGTAGGGCGCGGCATGCCGTGAGGCTAGGCCTCAGGCTTCAGGCCTGGCGGCCCGGCGAAGGGCCGGAGCTAGGGTTAGGGTTAGGCCCCCGGTGAGGCTGAGGCTTGAGGTCGGGGTACGGACACGTGTGGGGGGGCGTGTGCGGCGTAGGGCGCGGCATGCCGTGAGGCTATTCCTCAGGCTTCAGGCCTGGCGGCCCGGCGAAGGGCCGGAGCTAGGGTTAGGGTTAGGCCCCCCGTGCGGCTGAGGCTCGAGGTCTGGGTACGGACACGTGTGGGGCGGCGTGTGCGGCGTAGGGCGCGGCATGCCGTGAGGCTAGGCCTGAGGCTTCAGGCCTGGCGGCCCGGCGAAGGGCCGGAGCTAGGGTTAGGGTTAGGCCCCCCGTGAGGCTGAGGCTCGAGGTCGGGGTACGGACACGTGTGGGGGGGAGTGTGAGGCGTAGGGTGCGGCATGCCGTGAGTCTAGGCCTCAGGCTTCAGGCCTGGCGGCCCGGCGAAGGGCCGGAGCTAGGGTTAGGGTTAGGCCCCCCGTGAGGCTGAGGCTCGAGGTCGGGGTACGGACACGTGTGGGGGGGCGTGTGCGGAGTAGGGCGCGGCATGCCGTGAGGCTAGGCCTCAGGCTTCAGGCCTGGCGGCCCGGCGAAGGGCCGTAGCTAGGGTTAGGGTTAGGCCCCCGGTGAGGCTGAGGCTCGAGGTCGGGGTACGGACACGTGTGGGGGGGCGTGTGTGGCGTAGGGCATGGCATGCCGTGAGGCTAGGCCTCAGGCTTCAGGCCTGGCGGCCCGGCGAAAGGCCGGAGCTAGGGTTAGGGTTAGGACTCCGGTGATGCTGAGGCTCGAGGTCCGGGTACGGACACGTGTGGTGGGGCGTGTGCGGCGTAGGGCGCCGCATGCCGTGAGGCTAGGCCTCAGGCTTCAGGCCTGGCGGCCCGGCGAACGGCCGGAGCTAGGGTTAGGGTTAGGCCCCCCGTGAGGCTGAGGCTCGAGGTCGGGGTACGGACACGTGTGGGGGGGCGTGTGCGGCGTAGGGCGCGGCATGCTGTGAGGCTAGGCCTCAGGCTTCAGGCCTGGCGGCCCGGCGAAGGGCCGTTGCTAGGGTTAGGGTTAGGCCACCGGTGAGGCTGAGGCTCGAGGTCGGTGTACGGACACGTGTGGGTGGGCGTGTGCGGCGCAGGGCGCGGCATGCCGTGAGGCTACGCCTCAGGCTTCAGGCCTGGTGGCCCGGCGAAGGGCCGGAGCTAGGGTTAGGGTTCGGTCCCCTGTGAGGCTGAGGCACGAGGTCGGGGTACGGACACGTGTGGGGGGGCGTGTGCGCCGTAGGGCGCGGCATGCCGTGAGGCTAGGCCTCAGGCTTCAGGCCTGGCTGCCCGGCGAAGGGTCGGAGCTAGGGTTAGGGTTAGGCCCCCCGTGAGGCTGAGGCTCGAGGTCGGGGTACGGACACGTGTGGGGGGGCGTGTGTGGCGTAGGGCGCGGCATGCCGTGAGGCTAGGCCTCAGGCTTCGGCCCTGGCGGCCAGGCGAAAAGCCGGAGCTACGGTTAGGGTTAGGCCCCCCGTGAGGCTGAGGTTCGAGGTCGGGGTACGGACACGTGTGGGGGGGCGTGTGCGGCGTAGGGCGCGGCATGCCGTGAGGCTAGGCCTCAGGCTTCAGGCCTGGCGGCCCGGCGAAGTGCCGGAGCTAGGGTTAGGGTTAGGCCCCCGGTGAGGCTGAGGCTCGAGGTCGGTGTACGGACACGAGTGGGGGGGCGTGTTCAGCGTAGGGCACGGCATGCCGTGAGGCTAGGCCTCAGGCTTCAGGCCTGGCGGCCCGGCGAAGGGCCGAAGCTAGGGTTAGGGTTAGGCCACCGGTGAGGATGAGGCTCGAGGTCAGGGTACGGACACGTGTGGGGGGCGTTTGCAGCGTAGGGCGCGGCATGCCGTGAGGCTAGGCCTCAGGCTTCAGGCCTGGCGGCCCGGCGAAGGGCCGGAGCTAGGGTTAGGGTTAGGCCCCCCGTGAGGCTGAGGCTCGAGGTCGGGGTACGAACACGTGTGGGGGGCGTGTGCGGCGTAGGGCGCGGCATGCCGTGAGGCTAGGCCTCAGGCTTCAGGCCTGGCGGCCCGGCGAATGGCCGGAGCTAGGGATAGGGTTAGGCCCCTGGTGAGGCTGAGGCTCGAGGTTGGGGTACGGACACGTGTGGGGGGGTGTGTGCGGCGTAGGGCACGGCATGCCGTGAGGCTAGGCCTCAGGCTTCGGGCCTGGCGGCCCGGCGAAGGGCTGGAGCTAGGGTTAGGATTAGGACTCCGGTGAGGCTCAGGCTCGAGGTCGGGGTACGGACACGTGTGGGGGGGCGTGTGCGGCGTAGGGCGCGGCATGCCGTGAGGCTAGGCCTCAGGCTTCAGGCCTGGCGGCCCGGCGAAGGGCCGCAGCTAGGGTTAGGGTTAGGCCACCGGTGAGGATGAGGCTCGAGGTCAGGGTACGGACGTGTGGGGGGGCGTGTGCGGCGTAGGGCGCGGCATGCCGTGAGGCTAGACCTCAGGCTTGAGGCCTGGCGGCCCGGCGAAGGGCCGGAGCTAGGGTTAGGGTTAGACACCCGTGAGGCTGAGGCTCGAGGTCGGGGTACGGACACGTGTGGGGGGGCGTGTGCGGCGTAGGGCGCGGCATGCCGTGAGGCTAGGCCTCAGGCTTCAGGCCTGGCGGCCCCGCGAAAGACCGGAGCTAGGGTTAGGGATAGGCCCCCCGTGAGGCTGAGGCTCGAGGTCGGGGTACGGACACGTGTGCGGGGCCGTTTGCGGCGTAGGGCGCGGCATGCCGTGAGGCTAGGCCTCAGGCTTCAGGCCTGGCGGCCCGGCGAAGGGCCGGAGCTAGGGTTAGGGTTAGGCCCCCCGTGAGGCTGAGGCTCGAGGTCGGGTTACGGACACGTGTGGTGGGGCGTGTGCGGCGTAGGGCGCCGCATGCCGTGAGGCTAGGCCTCAGGCTTCAGGCCTGGCGGCCCGGCGAAGGGCCGGAGCTAGGGTTAGGGTTAGGCCCCCCGTGAGGCTGAGGCTAGAGGTCGGGGTACGGACACGTGTGGGGGGGCGTGTGAGGCGTAGGGCGCGGCATGCCGTGAGGCTAGGCCTCAGGCTTCAGGCCTGGCGGCCCGGCGAAGGGCCGGAGCTAGGGTTAGGGTTAGGCCCCCCGTGAGGCTGAGGCTGGAGGTCGGGGTACGGACACGTGTGGGGGGGCGTGTGCGGCGTAGGGCGCGGCATGCCGTGAGGCTAGGCCTCAGGCTTCAGGCCTGGTGGTTCGGCGAAGGGCCGGAGCTAGGGTTAGGGTTAGGCTCCCCGTGAGGCTGAGGCTCGAGGTAGGGGTACGGACACGTGTGGGGGCCCGTGTACGGCGTAGGGCGCGGCATGCCGTGAGGCTAGGCCTCAGGCTTCAGGCCTGGCGGCCCGGCGAAGGGCCGGAGCTAGGGTTAGGGTTAGGCCCCCCGTGAGGCTGAGGCTCGAGGTCCGGTTACGGACACGTGTGTTGGGGCGTGTGTGGCGTAGGGCGCCGCATGCCGTGAGGCTAGGCCTCAGGCTTCAGGCCTGGCGGCCGGGCGAAGGGCCGGAGCTAGGGTTAGGGTTAGGCCCCCCGTGAGGCTGAGGCTCGAGGTCGGGGTACGGATACGTGTGGGGCGGCGTGTGCGGCGTAGGGCGCGGCATGCCGTGAGGCTAGGCCTCAGGCTTCAGGCCTGGCGGCCCGGCGAAGGGCCGGAGCTAGGGTTAGGGTTAGGCCCCCCGTGAGGCTGAGGCTCGAGGTCGGGTTACGGACACGTGTGTTGGGGCGTGTGTGGCGTAGGGCGCCGCATGCCGTGAGGCTAGGCCTCAGGCTTCAGGCCTGGCGGCCCGGCGAAGGGCCGGAGATAGGGTTTCGGTTAGGCCCCCCATGAGGCTGAGGCTCGAGGTCGGGGTACGGACACGTGTGGGGGGGCCTGTGCGGCGTAGGGCGCGGCATGCCGTGAGGCTAGGCTTCAGGCTTCAGGCCTGGCGGCCCGGCGAAGGGCCGGAGCTAGGGTTAGGGTTAGGCCCCCGGTGAGGCTGAGGCTCGAGGTCGGGGTACGGACACGTGTGGGGGGGCGTGTGCGGTGTAGGGCGCGGCATGCCGTGAGGCTAGGCCTCAGGCTTCAGGCCTGGCGGCCCGGCGAAGGGCCGGAGCTAGGGTTAGGGTTAGGCCCCCGGTGAGGCTGAGGCACGAGGTCGGGGTACGGACACGTGTGGGGGGGCGTGTGCGGCGTAGGGCGCGGCATGCCGTGAGGCTATTCCTCAGGCTTCAGGCCTGGCGGCCCGGCGAAGGGCCGGAGCTAGGGTTAGGGTTAGGCCCCCCGTGAGGCTGAGGCTCGAGGTCGGGGTACGAACACGTGTAGGGGGCGTTTGCGGCGTAGGGCGCGGCATGCCGTGAGGCTAGGCCTCAGGCTTCAGGCCTGGCGGCCCGGCGAAGGGCCGGAGCTAGGGTTAGGGTTAGGCCCCTGGTGAGGCTGAGGCTCGAGGTTGGGGTACGGACACGTGTGGGGGGGTGTGTGCGGCGTAGGGCACGGAATGCCGTGAGGCTAGGCCTCAGGCTTCGGGCCTGGCGGCCCGGCGAAGGACTGGAGCTAGGGTTAGGATTAGGACTCCGGTGAGGCTCAGGCTCGAGGTCAGGGTACGGACACGTGTGGGGGGGCGTGTGCGGCGTAGGGCGCCGCATGCCGTGAGGCTAGGCCTCAGGCTTCAGGCCTGGCGGCCCGGCGAAGGGCCGCAGCTAGGGTTAGGGTTAGGCCACCGGTGAGGATGAGGCTCGAGGTCAGGGTACGGACGTGTGGGGGGGCGTGTGCGGCGTAGGGCGCGGCATGCCGTGAGGCTAGACCTCAGGCTTCAGGCCTGGCGGCCCGGCGAAGGGCCGGAGCTAGGGTTAGGGTTAGACACCCGTGAGGCTGAGGCTCGAGGTCGGGGTACGGACACGTGTGGGGGGGCGTGTGTGGCGTAGGGCGCGGCATGCCGTGAGGCTAGGCCTCAGGCTTCAGGCCTGGCGGCCCAGCGAAGGGCCGGACCTAGGGTTCGGGTTAGGCCCCCCGTGAGGCTGAGGCTCGAGGACGGGGTACGGACACGTGTGGGGGGGCCTGTGTGGCGTAGGGCGCGGCATGCCGTGAGGCTAGGCCTCAGGCTTCAGGCCTGGCGGCCCGGCGAAGGGCCGGAGCTAGGGTTAGGGTTAGGCCCCCTGTGAGGCTGAGGTTCGAGGTCGGGGTACGGACACGTGTGGGGGGGCGTGTGCGGCGTAGGGCGCGGCATGCCGTGAGGCTATTCCTCAGGCTTCAGGCCTGGCGGCCCGGCGAAGGGCCGGAGCTAGGGTTAGTGTTAGGCCCCCCGTGCGGCTGAGGCTCGAGGTCGGGGTACGGACACGTGTGGGGCGGCGTGTGCGGCGTAGGGCGCGGCATGCCGTGAGGCTAGGCCTGAGGCTTCAGGCCTGGCGGCCCGGCGAAGGGCCGGAGCTAGGGTTAGGGTTAGGCCCCCCGTGAGCCTGAGGCTCGAGGTCGGGGTACGGACACGTGTGGGGGGGAGTGTGAGGCGTAGGGTGCGGCATGCCGTGAGTCTAGGCCTCAGGCTTCAGGCCTGGCGGCCCGGCGAAGGGCCGGAGCTAGGGTTAGGGTTAGGCCCCCCGTGAGGCTGAGGCTCGAGGTCGGGGTACGGACACGTGTGGGGGGGCGTGTGCGGAGTAGGGCGCGGTATGCCGTGAGGCTAGGCCTCAGGCTTCAGGCCTGGCGGCCCGGCGAAGGGCCGTAGCTAGGGTTAGGGTTAGGCCCCCGGTGAGGCTGAGGCTCGAGGTCGGGGTACGGACACGTGTGGGGGGGCGTGTGTGGCGTAGGGCATGGCATGCCGTGAGGCTAGGCCTCAGGCTTCAGGCCTGGCGGCCCGGCGAAGGGCCGGAGCTAGGGTTAGGGTTAGGACTCCGGTGATGCTGAGGCTCGAGGTCCGGGTACGGACACGTGTGGTGGGGCGTGTGCGGCGTTGGGCGCCGCATGCCGTGAGGCTAGGCCTCAGGCTTCAGGCCTGGCGGCCCGGCGAACGGCCGGAGCTAGGGTTAGGGTTAGGCCCCCCGTGAGGCTGAGGCTCGAGGTCGGGGTACGGACACGTGTGGGGGGGCGTGTGCGGCGTAGGGCGCGGCATGCCGTGAGGCTAGGCCTCAGGCTTCAGGCCTGGCGGCCCGGCGAAGGGCCGTTGCTAGGGTTAGGGTTAGGCCACCGGTGAGGCTGAGGCTCGAGGTCGGTGTTCGGACACGTGTGGGTGGGCGTGTGCGGCGCAGGGCGCGGCATGCCGTGAGGCTACGCCTCAGGCTTCAGGCCAGGTGGCCCGGCGAAGGGCCGGAGCTAGGGTTAGGGTTCGGCCCCCTGTGAGGCTGAGGCACGAGGTCGGGGTACGGACACGTGTGGGGGGGCGTGTGCGCCGTAGGGCGCGGCATGCCGTGAGGCTAGGCCTCAGGCTTCAGGCCTGGCTGCCCGGCGAAGGGTCGGAGCTAGGGTTAGGGTTAGGCCCCCCGTGAGGCTGAGGTTCGAGGTCGGGGTACGGACACGTGTGGGGGGGCGTGTGCGGCGTAGGGCGCGGCATGCCGTGAGGCTAGGCCTCAGGCTTCAGGCCTGGCGGCCCGGCGAAGTGCCGGAGCTAGGGTTAGGGTTAGGCCCCCGGTGAGGCTGAGGCTCGAGGTCGGTGTACGGACACGAGTGGGGGGGCGTGTTCAGCGTAGGGCACGGCATGCCGTGAGGCTAGGCCTCAGGCTTCAGGCCTGGCGGCCCGGCGAAGGGCCGAAGCTAGGGTTAGGGTTAGGCCCCCGGTGAGGCTGAGGCTCGAGGTCGGGTTACGGACACGTGTGGGGGGGCGTGTGCGGCGTAGGGCGCGGCATGCCGTGAGGCTAGGCCTCAGGCTTCAGGCCTGGCGGCCCGGCGAAGTGCCGGAGCTAGGGTTAGGGTTAGGCCCCCGGTGAGGCTGAGGTTCGAGGTCGGGGTACGGACACGTGTGGGGGGGCGTGTGCGGCGTAGGGCGCGGCATGCCGTGAGGCTAGGCCTCAGGCTTCAGGCCTGGCGGCCCGGCGAAGGGCCGGAGCTAGGGTTAGGGTTAGGCCCCCGGTGAGGCTGAGGCTCGAGGTCGGGGTACGGACACGTGTGGGGGGGCGTGTGCGGCGTAGGGCGCGGCATGCCGTGAGGCTATTCCTCAGGCTTCAGGCCTGGCGGCCCGGCGAAGGGCCGGAGCTAGGGTTAGGGTTAGGCCCCCCGTGAGGCTGAGGCTCGAGGTCGGGGTACGGACACGTGTGGGGGGCGTGTGCGGCGTAGGGCGCGGCATGCCGTGAGGCTAGGCCTCAGGCTTCAGGCCTGGCGGCCCGGCGAAGGGCCGGAGCTAGGGTTAGGGTTTGGCCCCTGGTGAGGCTGAGGCTCGAGGTTGGGGTACGGACACGTGTGGGGGGGTGTGTGCGGTGTAGGGCACGGCATGCCGTGAGGCTAGGCCTCAGGCTTCGGGCCTGGCGGCCCGGCGAAGGGCTGGAGCTAGGGTTAGGATTAGGACTCCGGTGAGGCTCAGGCTCGAGGTCGGGGTACGGACACGGGTGGGGGGGCGTGTGCGGCGTAGGGCGCGGCATGCCGTGAGGCTAGGCCTCAGGCTTCAGGCCTGGCGGCCCGGCGAAGGGCCGCAGCTAGGGTTAGGGTTAGGCCACCGGTGAGGATGAGGCTCGAGGTCAGGGTACGGACGTGTGGGGGGGCGTGTGCGGCGTAGGGCGCGGCATGCCGTGAGGCTAGACCTCAGGCTTCAGGCCTGGCGGCCCGGCGAAGGGCCGGAGCTAGGGTTAGGGTTAGGCCCCCGGTGAGGCTGAGGCTCGAGGTCGGTGTACGGACACGAGTGGGGGGGCGTGTTCGGCGTAGGGCGCGGCATGCCGTGAGGCTAGGCCTCAGGCTTCAGGCCTGGCGGCCCGGCGAAGGGCCGGAGCTAGGGTTAGGGTTAGGCCCCCCGTGAGGCTGAGGCTTGAGGTCGGGGTACGGACACTTGTGGGGGGGCGTGTGCGGCGTAGGGCGCGGCATGCCGTGAGGCTAGGCCTCAGGCTTCAGGCCTTGCGGCCCGGTGAAGGGCCGGAGCTAGGGTTAGGGTTAGGCCCCCGGTGAGGCTGAGGCTCGAGGTCGGGGTACAGACACGTGTGGGGGGGCGTGTGTGGCGTAGGGC